>NC_058409.1:3343145-3345753 GCF_002201575.2 Neomonachus schauinslandi | reverse complement strand
GATCAGAGCAGAAATCAATGAAATAGAAACTAAAAGAACAGTAGAACAACAAAACTAGGAGCTGGTTCTTTCAACGAATTCACAAGATTGATAAAGTCCTGGCCAGACTTATCAAAAAGAAAAGAGAAATGACCCAAATCAACAAAATCATGAATGAAAGAGGAGAGATCACAACCAACACCAAAGAAATACAAACAATTCTAAGAACATAGTATGAGCAACTCTAAGCCAGCAAATTCGATAACCTGGAAGAAATGGATGCATTCCTAGAGATTTATTAACTACCAAAACTGAACCAGGGAGAAATAGAGAACCTGAACATACCTATAACCACTAAGGAAACTGAAGCAGTCATCACAAATCTCCCAACAAACAAAAGCCCAGGGCCAGATGGCTTCCCAGGGGAACTCTACCAAACATTTCAAGAAGAATTAATACCTATTCTTCTGAAACTGTTCCAAAAAATAGAAATGGAAGGAAAAGTTCCAAACTCGTTTTATGAGGCCAGCATTACCTTGATCCCCAAACCAGACAAAGACCCCATCAAAGAGGAGAATTGCAGACCAATATCCTTGATGAACATGGATGCAAAAATTCTCACCAAAATACTAGCCAATAGGATCCAACAGTACATTAAAAGGATTATTCACCATGACCAAGTGGGATTTATCCCTGGGCTGCAAGGTTAGTTCAACATCCTCAAATCAATCAATGTGATACAATACATTAATAAAAGAAAGAACAAGAACCATATGATCCTCTCAATAGATGCAGAAAAAGCATTCAACAAAGTACAGCATCCTTTCTTGATCAAAACTCTTCAGAGCATAGGGATAGAGGGTACATACATCAATATCATAAAAGCCATCTATGAAAAACCCACAGCAAATATTCTCAATGGGGAAAAACCGAGAGCTCTCCCCCTAAGATCAGGAACATGGCAGGGATGTCCACTATCACCACTGCTGTTCAACATAGTATTAGAAGTCGTAGCCACAGCAATCAGACAACAAAAAGAAATAAAAAGCATCTGAATCGGCAAAGAAGAAGTCAAACTCTCACTGTTTGCCAATGATATGATACTTTATGTGGAAAACCCCAAAGACTCCACCCCAAAACTGCTAGAACTCATACAGGAATTCAGTCAAGTGGCAGGATATAAAATCAATGCACAGAAGTCAGTGGCATTCCTATAACCAACAAGACAGAAGAAAGAGAAATTAAGGAGTCAATCCCATTTACAATTGTACCCAAAACCATAAGATACCTAGGAATCAATCTAACCAAAGAGGCAAAGAATCTGTACTCAGAAAACTATTAAATACTCATGTAAGAAATTGAGGAAGACACAAAGAAATGCAAAAACATTCCATGTTCATGGATTGGAAGAACAAATATTGTGAAGATGTCAATGCTACTTAGAGCAATCTACACATTTAATACAATCCCTATCAAAATACCAACCACTTTTTTCAAAGAAATGGAACAAAAAATCCTAAAATTTGTATGGAACCAGAAAAGACCCCAAATAGTCAGAGGAATGTTGATAAAGAAAAGCAAAGCTGGTAGCATCACAATTCCAGACTTCAAGCTCTATTACAAAGCTGTCATCATCAAGACACTATGGTACTGGCTCAAAAACGGACACATAGATCAATGGAACAGAATAGAGAGCCCAGAAATGGACCCTCAACTGTATGGTCAACTAATCTTTGACAAAGCTGAAAAGAATGTCCAATGGAAGAAAGAGAGTCTCTTCAACAATGGTGTTGGGAAAATTGGACAGCCATATGCAGAAGAATGAAACTGGACCATTTCATTACACCACACACAAAAATAGACTCAAATGGTTGAAAGACCTCAATGTGAGACAGGAGTCCATCAAAATCCTACAGGAGAACACAGGCAGCAACCTCTTCGACCTCAGTTGCAGCAATTTCTTCCTAGAATCATTGCCAAAGTCCAGAGAAGCAAGGCAAAAATGAGCTATTGGGACTTCATCAAGATAAAAAGCTTTTGCACAGCAAAAGAAACAGTCAACAAAACCAAAAGACAACCGACAGAATGGGAGAAGATATTCGCAAATGATATATCAGATAAAGGGCTAGTATCCAAAATCTATAAAGAACTTATTAAACTCCACACCCAAAGAACAAATGATCCAATCAAGAAATGGGCAGAAGACGTGAACAGACATTTTTCCAAAGAAGACATCCAAATGGCCAACAGACACATGAAAAAGTGCTCAACATTGCTCAGCATCAGGGAAATCCAAATCAAAACCTCAATGAGATACCACCTCACACCAGTCGGAATGGCTAAAATTAACAAGTCAGGAAATGACAGATGTTGGCAGGGATGTGGAGAAAGGGGAACCCTCCTACACTGTTGGTGGGAATTCAAGCTGGTGCAGCCACTCTGGAAAACAGTATGGAAGTTCCTCAAAAAGTTGAAAATAGAGCTACCCTGTGACCCAGCAATTGCACTACTGGGTGTTTACCTCAAAGATACAAATGTAGGGATCTGAAGGGGTACATGCAGCAATGTCCACAATAGCTAAACTTTGGAAAGAGTCAAGATGTCTATCAACAGATGAATGGAGAAAGAA
>NC_058409.1:3342181-3342645 GCF_002201575.2 Neomonachus schauinslandi | reverse complement strand
AAATACAATTGCCAGATTGTATGGTAAGGCTCTGTTTAGTTTTGTAACAAACCACCAAACTGTCTTTTCAAGTAGATGTACTATTTTGCATTCCCACCAGCAATGAATGACAGTTATTGTATCTCACCAGTTTTTGGCATTGTCAGTATTTTGGATTGTAGCTATTCTAATAGGTGTGTAGTGCTATATACTTATTGTTTTAATTGCTACATTTTGAAAGTATGCCTATTTATCCTCTTTCTAATCGCCCTAGTAAAATTTATTTTCAATTCTTGTAGTTGGAATATTAATTTTACCCATTATCAGTCCTTTGTACCTTAGCACACTTAACAAGGGAGTGTGCTTATATATGTGAAGAATAGAAAATGGAATCTGGGGGGGGGGCGGAGCAAGATGGCGGAGGAATAGGAGACCTGGATTTCGTCTCCTCTCAGGAATTCAGCTGGATAGGGATCAAACCATTC
>NC_058409.1:3311912-3337181 GCF_002201575.2 Neomonachus schauinslandi | reverse complement strand
GCATGGAGCACTGGGTGTTATGCACAAACAATGAATCATGGAACACTTCATCTAAAACTAATGATGTAATGTATGGGGATTAACATAAGAATAAAAAAAAATTAAAACTCAAAAAAAAAAAAAGAAAATGGAATCTGGGGTAAGTAAAAGATAAAGGCACAGATATAATGAAGATGAAAAGCAATTACATTTGTTAAGAATAGCTAAAATAATACTAGAATTTGTTACATTTTTCATATTTAATCTTTAAAATCTTACAAAGAAAAACGTATATTAGCTCAAATTTCACAGAAACAGAAATTGGGTGTCACTGACATTAAATGATGGACAGAATTTCTTGAAAAAATGGAGCTGAACTATGGATAACATCCTTAATGACTTAATTCTTTGAAGTTTGGCCATTTTCCATGATTACACTGTAGCAATAGTTTAAACTCAAACCGAGGCGGCACCAGAAACTCAAGGCCACAAGCTTCCCAGTCAGTTCTCAATAACGAACTGTCACTAGAAGCCCTCAATGGCAATCCACTTGGGACCCCTCTCACTCTAGAGAGCTTCTTCTTTCCTTTCTGCTCTCACCTTCACTTAATAAACTTTCACTTCACTTCAAAAAGAAAGAAAGAAAGAAAGAAAGAAAGAAAGAAAGAAAGAAAGAAAGAAAGAAAGAAAGAAAGAAAGAAAGAAAGAAAGAAGAAAAGAAAAAGAAAAAAAATGGAGCTGAAATAAATGCCCAGTTTTCAGGATCAGTTCCCTCCCCATTATGGAGGTTCCTCAGGAAGTTATAAATAGAGCTACTCTACAACCCAACAATTGCACTACTAGGTATTTACCCCAAAGATACAGATATAGTGAAAAGAAGGGGCACATGCACCCCAATATTCATAACAGCAATGTCCACAATAGCCAAACTGTCAAAGGAGCTGAGATGCCCTTCAACAGATGAATGTATAAAAAAGATGTGGTTCATACATACAATGGAATATTACTTGGCCATCAGAAAGGATGGATACCCACCATTTGCATCTACATGGATGGAAATAGAGGGTATTTTGTTAAGTGAAATAAGTCAAGCAGAGAAAGACAATTATCATCTGGTTTCACTCATATGTGGAATATAAGGATCAGTGTGGAGAACAAATAAGGGAAGGGAGGGAAAACTGAATGGGAAGAAATCAGAGATGGAGACCAACCATGAGAGACTCTGGATTCTGGGAAACAAACTGAGGATTATAGAAGGGAGAGGGTGGTGGGGATGGGGTAACTGTCTGGTGGGCATTAAGGAGGAGACTTGATGTGATGAGCACTGGGTGTTATACACAACCGATGAATTATTGAACACTACATCTGAAACTAATGATGTACTATTGGTTGGCTAATTGAATTTAAATTAAAAAATAAAGTTAAATGAGAAAAACAGTATTAAAATAATCTTGGGGCACCTGGGTGACTCAGACGTTTGGCATCTGCCTTCAGCTCAGGTCGTGATCTCAGGGTCCTGGGATCGAGCCCCTCATCGGGCTCCCTGCTCTGTGGGAAGCCTGTTTCTCCCTCTCCCACTCCCCCTGCTTGTGTTCCCTCTCTCTCTGTGTCAAATAAATAAAATCTTTAAAAAAAAATCTTAATGAATTGAAGACTTAAAAAGGATTACTGAGGGCGCCTGGGTGGCTCAGTTGGTTAAGCGACTGCCTTCGGCTCAGGTCATGATCCTGGAGTCCCGGGATTGAGTCCCGCATCGGGCTCCCTGCTCGACAGGGAGTCTGCTTCTCCCTCTGACCCTCCCCCCTCTCATGTGCTCTCTCTCATTCTCTCTCTCTCAAATAAATAAATAAAATATTTTAAAAAAAAGGATTACTGAATTTATGAATTAATGGAGCACTTTTTTCTCTCCCATCTCTCAGTGTCTTCTGATGTAATAACTATTTACCATTTAACAAATATAACACCATAAAATTGACCTATAGAGGATTAATCTGCATTTCTGCAAAAGTGCATGGTTTATTTTCTCCAGCTCCAAATTTACCTAAAGGAAGAATGTTTTCAGTTGCTACTCAAAGAGAGGATGTCTGGATTTTCTAAATATCTGAGCCTATTTAAGTATTCCCTTTGAAGTGTTTTGATATTTTAGTATCTTTTAAATATCTTTCAAATGTATGCACACCTAACCCTTCTATAAACTCCACCAATGGACCATTTAAACAGCATAATAAAAATCACTAATTCTTGTGAGAACACTGAAAGTGAGCAGAGTATGTAATATTAACCAGACATTTGGGATCAAATATACATTAATTACAATCAGAGAAATAGTATGAGATAATAACTGCAATTGTAACCAACATAAAGGGTCACTCCAGGTGGTATGTAAAGTTATTTCTATAAGATGTTTTTCAGGAACCCAACTCAGAAGAACCACATGAAAAGGCAAAGCACCAACACCTTTATAAGAGGACATGACATGCACAGATATGAAATCTAACACAAAACCAGTTTGAAACAGGTCAGAATTGAAGCATATGCAGAAGCCCCCTGAGACTGCTCTACAGTTAACTTTAGTGCATTATAATACTAAAATCTCCTCTCAGGGTTAGAGCTTAGGCCATTTTTTGAACTTGTGGTATATGCTAAGCATGCACAGTAAAACTAGAATGCCTAAGTAATAGGATATATGTAAGTTCCCTAGTGTATATGCGATCTTCTGGACTCTTGACTCCTATGCATACTGAATAAAAGCTAACTGCACTATCCCCAGGAGAGACACTGCTTTAGAAAATATCTCCAGTGTTCTGCTTGCTTACTGTAAGTAAACAAAAGCTTCCACACCAGACTGAGTGTAAGCCTTGGATGTACAATTGGCTTACACTCACTGAGGAAAGGTACCCACTGAGTCCAGTAACAGAATGGGTGGACACAAAAAAGGAATAAACATCAGCGGTATTTAGGCACTTTGGCATTATTCATGTGTGAATGTTACAATTGGTTTCACATTTTTGACGAAAGTAGTGCTGATGCATCTTTCAACGTAATTGGCATTGGCAGTTGCTGAATGCATTTTTCATATTACCCATGGTATAACCCGGAATAACAACACCCATGTGCCCCTGAGCAGATGTGGATGACTTAGACTTTCAGAATCCTTCCCTTGACACACCAGGAACCCCTTGACATCTTGCCAAAACCCCTTTAAAGGCCCCGGTTACATCTGTGTTCCTCAAGCTGTAGATGAGAGGATTTAACAAAGGAGTGAGAATGGTGTAAAAGGCAGAGAAGACCTTGTCTTTGATCGGTGTGTGGTAGGGTTGGGGAAGCATATATGTGTATAGGGCAGCCCTGTAAAACAACACCACCACCATTATGTGTGATGAGCAGGTGGCAAAGGCCTTCTTCTTCCCTTCTGCTGACTTCATCTGGTGCACTGTGATGAGAATCTGGGCATAGGAAGCAATCACCACAGAGAAGGGGATCAGCAGCATCACGACACAGCATATGTACATGATCATTTCATAGGCAGCTTTGTCACCACAGGCCAGCCTCAGCATGGTGGGCGCTTCACAGAAGAAATGATTAATCTTTTGGGAACTGCAGAATGGGAGACTCATGGTGATAGGGGTGAGAAGGAAGCTGTCCAAAGCACCACCAAACCAAGAGCTGGCCAAGATCACCCAACAGACCCGGTGGCTCATAAGGACAGGATAGCGAAGGGGGTTGCAGATGGCCACATAGCGGTCATAAGCCATGAGTCCCAGCAGGAAAAATTCAGCCCCCACAAAGCCCATGTAGAGAAAGTACTGGGCTGTACAGGCAATGAAGGAAATGGTCCCCTTGCCCACAAGATAATCGACCAACATCTTGGGCACAATGGTAGAGATGTACATCATGTCAATAAAGGAGAGGTGGCTGAGCAGGAAGTACATAGGGGTGTGCAGGTGAGGGTATATGTGAATCAGGAAGATCATGACCCCATTAGCTATCATGGCCATGAAGAAGATGACACAGATGATGCTGAAAAGGAAGCCTGAGGCTGCATTTTGAGTGAAGAGCCCTGTGAGGGTGAAGTCACTTGAAAAGGTTTTATTGTCTCCACCCATGGTGTTGAGTTGGACCTGGGGGTATAAGGAAATAAGTGGGGGTGTTAATGAAAGTTCCAGTATATAATATGTCTTATTATAGAAGCATTATTAAATTAAAATTATTTACATAACTAATATTAAGCCTTTAGTATGTGTGTATATGTTGTAGGGTATATTTGCAACTTTTTCGTTCTTGGATATTTCTTCTTGTTGAAGAATAATTCGAAAGTTGAGTCTCCGTGGCATGAAGATGAATGAACATTTGGCAACTGATGATTGGTTTAAGGGAGTTTAGTTATTACTGCAGAACATGTGAGCCCCAGAGAGTCTTCTTCATCTGGAGTTGACTTCCTTTATCTGAAACATGGATATGACTGCAAAACAATCGAGGTAGTTCAAATAACCAAACAATTTGTTAAGATGTTTTATTGAGTTGAGAATTTTTGTCACAACTATAAAAGTGATCAGCCTCATCTAGAAATAACTATTAAGTTGTTGATACAGCTGAAAATTATGAGCTATAGTAAATTGGATTACAACATTGTCCATCTGATCATTAATCGACCTTATTTGTTTCTTCACTCATTTGTTGATTTTTTAAATCATTCACACTCCAACCTTTATTTATGGAGAGTTTCCTGTGTTCCACACACTATGGATACTATTATAAACAAAAGAGGAGGTGTCTCATGTGACTTATGGCTCTAGTTGTGAGATAAAGGGAGTAAGCAAATAAAGGACAATGATGGTTCTGGATAATGCTCATCAATACTATGAGGAAAAGTTTAACATAGGCAATGAAGTGTAGCAAAGGAGAATCCATGTGAAGATTTGGGGGAAAGGTGTTTCTGCAGAATGAATATCAATTTAAAATCCCTAAGGCAGAAATGAGCTAATGTTCAGGATAGTTCAAGCAGAGCCTTGTGATTGAGAGGGCAGTGAGTTGCCAGAGGTCAGATTTTAAGGCATGTATGCCAAGGTAAGGAAGTCAAATTATTTTCTAAATATTATCAGCAGAATTGAAGTTGGTTGACAACTTGTAATATTTTTTGAGAATTTAAACAAACATTCACTCTGTTGTTTTTGTTTGTTTGTTTGTTTCCCTTTTGTATATTTGAGCTAATGATTTTTTTCCACTTGATTTTGCATTTTTGTGGACTTGGTAAGATTTACAAGAGGGGAACTCCCATCCAGGTAATTCTGGGGCGGTCTTGGTTGTGCCTCCTGTCCCAGGATCCCAGTTGCTTTAGCATGTGTTCCTCCCCTTTTGCTTTACTCTCAAGAGCATCCTGATATGGTCAGTCATAAGCCTTAGGCATGATACCCGAATAAAGGGTACATGAAGTACTACATAGGTTAAAGGGCAACAGGATATCCTGCAAGGTCTCAGAGAGTATAAGGACTGGTAGTATATTTGCATCTTTTATATAGAATGAAAACAAGAGAATCCTCCCCCAAAATTCTTCACTAGTTTTGCCATTCTTCCAAGGCCAAATATAATTTTTCAATTATTGGAAAATTATTTTACCCATTGCATGTACTGAGTTATTATACCATGGAAAGAGGCAGGTGATGCAGCTATATGTGTATGGAATTAGGAGGCAGTGTCCTGGGCCAGGAACAGCAGTTTGGAGAAAGGGGTCTTTATGGTGTCAGTTCTACTATCCTTATTAAAGGTTATCACAGGGGCGCCTGGGTGGCTCAGTCATTAAGCGTCTGCCTTCGGCTCAGGTCATGATCCCAGGGTCCTGGGATGGAGCCCCGCATCGGGCTCCCTGCTCTGCGGGAAGCCTGCTTCTCCCTCTCCCATTCCACCTCTTGTATTCCCTCTCTCGCTGTGTCTCTCTCTCAAATAAATAAATAAAATCTTTAAAAAAAAGGTTATCACAGAAACCCTATGTGTTGCTGTAATGATTAAATATCATATTATTTATGCAAATGTTAATATATATTTAATTATATATTAATTATATTTAATTATATAGTTAAATATATTTAATTGCTAATCTAGCATAAGCTACTATGGTAGGGGGATTATTCTGGTGTTATGAATACTCACAATTTGTTGCTGTGGTAACATTTCATTTCTTAGTTACAACCCATGGAATACATACTACCCAATCCTTCCATGCACTGTCTTCCAAATTACTTAAAATGATAGACTTTCAGAACATTCTTCTTGATCACACTAATGATTGTCATTTGTGGGAATTCTCAGTGAGAGGTTGGGACTTGTGCAAACTAGTTTCTGGAAAAACTCATTCCAGAAAGATTATCATTTCTAAATTTCACTTTCAGATTAATCACTGAGGAATAAGACACTAGGTAATAATTACCATTGCATGAACAACCAGAATATTAAAAAAAATAATTTGAAGGTGTCTGCAAACTCCCCACATAGCCTGGCTCAAATTTACTTTTTTTTCTTTCTATTTACTTTTATTGAGTTTTTTAAAAAAATTTTAATTCCAGTTAGTTAATATACTTTGAAGCTGAAAAAATAATTCCCTCTCAACAATGTTGACAAATAAAAAGATGGACACTAGTCATTACCTGGTTTGGAAAGAGCTGTCCAGTTTTGCCCACCAAATTACAGGAGGCTGACAAGTAAAGATCCACTCAGACAAAGGACTGGCTGCCTCTCTCTGAGTCATTATCTACTCTGGGGTAGATTCTGCTTTCCCATCTTCATCCCCACACCCCAGAAATAATTTCCTCATGTAATTATTTAGAAGAGGAGTAGAGTTTTGCCAAAATGCCTACAAGAGAGGTGCTTAGAGGAACAGTCTCAACAGAGTGAATTGGAGACCTGACTCAGGAAAGTGGGAAACATGCACAAATGATGGAAAATACAAGTAAGCTAACTAGAAATCTAATATTTTCTCTAACTTTTTCCTAATCTTTCAACAAAAATTAAAACATAATTGTACAGTTTTGCTTGTTAATTTTAGACAGCCTGAATGGATTGTGTGTTGAGGAGTGGGGAGGAGTTGGTTGTTTATTTGGCTTCTGTATGCCCAGAGTGGGGATCCTCTAGAGCATATTTACTAAGTTCCTAGTGATGAGCTAAAATCAGAAGGAGCCCACAGAAAAGCCAATGAGACCAAGTAAAGCTAGGGACTTTTAAGGAGAGGAGAAACACATACACTAATCCCTGAAAGGGAAAGAGAAAGTTACCCAGGACAACTAAAACTATGGTACCAGGGTGAGAAATTATAGGAAAGGCAGGGAAGAACAGTGCTGATGATATGAAATTGTATCACAACTGTGGGGAATAAAATTTGAGTAGCTCCCTGGAAACATACAAGCACAGAGATTAAATGATAAGAAACAAAGTAATAGATATGGGATAATGGCAATACAAAATTAAAGTATAAATAATCAGTGGCTTTGAAAAGAGTGCTTCCACAAATATAAGAGAATTATTAACAAGTTGAAAAGAAGAAAACTGTTGGGAAAGGAACAGACTGTGTGTATGGATGTTTTCCGTAATAAATGGTACATACACTTATGTATGTCCTTGCAAATTATCGAGGTGAAAGCAATATGAAAAGGGAAGAAGAGGAAGAAGGAGAAGAGGAAGGAAGGAAGGAAAAAAAAGAAGGAAGGAAGGGAGAAATAGAGGAAAGACAAGCAGGAAGTAAAGAAGTACAAAAAAATCTAGAAGCATACAGATGGAATAAAAGAAAGGAGAAAAACAGTCACTTACAACAAAATAAAATTCAGACTGGCCACAAATGTCTTTTTGATAATGATAAAAACCAAATAAAAGGGAAGAAATGTCCAAAACAGAAGACATGTGATGTTGGAGTTAAAAGTGGATGTTCCAGAGAGAGACAATTATCACATGATCTCACTGATATGAGAATTTGAGAAACAAGACAGAAGATCGTAGGGGAAAGGAAGGAAAAATGAAACAAGATGAAACCAGAGAGAGAGACAAACTGTAAGAGACTCTTTATCTCAGGAAACAAACTGAGGGTTGCTGGAGTAGTGGGGGGGATGGGGTGCCTGGGTGACAGACACTGGGGAGGGTATGTGCTATGGTGAGTGCTGTGAATTGTGTAAGACTGATGAATCACAGATCTCTACCTCTGAAACAAATAATACATTATATGTTAATTAAAAAAAAAAAGTGAGTGTTCCAGAGCCAGAGTTTTCCTGGGTTTGGTTCTTTCTTCAGTACCTAGATGTGTGACCACTGTCAATTTACTTATCTTGTTTTTGCCTTAGTTTTCCCATCGGCTCTGTAATGCCAGGATTGACACATGTCTCCAGGACTACACCAGTTAATAAACATAAATTTCTCAGACCATGCACAGAATGTGCTAAGTGTTTAATAAGGGTTATTGTCAATATTATTAGGTATATATGAGTTGTCAGTAATATGTGAATGACCCAGGAAGACATTCTGAGATATGTTGTGAGAAATAAACGCTAAGATAGATCCAGATATTTCTGTAGATGAAAAAAATTGAGAAGTAGGAATAAAGCAGAAACTGTGTAATGTTACTAATAATGACCACTGAAATCAGTTTAAGTATATTTGTTTAAAAAGAGTGTAAATATGATTGCAAAATTGCATATAATTAAAAATAACTCTTAACAACAATTATATATATATATATGCAGGTCGGAAAATTGAATGCAAATTATCTACATAAAAAACAGATTTCATTTACATTGAAATTTAGGGAACACCAGAAAGCCTGCGTTAATTCTTTTTTTTTCATTTAACTATGTATTGTCATCCATTGGTTTAGGAGCTGAAGATACATTGACAGTGTTCTAGAACTCTTGGAACAAATAGTCTAGTGGAAGGAACCAGTGATAAATGAATATACAATCACCAAAAGTCTAACATTTTTCTTTTAATTAATGAGTGAGGAAAGATAGATTTTTTAAAACTCATGACTCAAAAAGAAAACTATAAGGAAAAGAGCAATTAATCAGTACTAGTATTAGAATGAGACAAAAGAATGTGTGTGTGTGTGTGTGTGCGCATTCTAAAACACTGAAAAATATGAAGAAAAATATATTATACAGTGCAGGAGGTAAAAAAAAAAAAAGCATATAATGAGATTAGATAGAAAACAATTGTTAGTTTGCAACAATGTAATAGATAAAACCCCCGCTTTTAAAGTGTAGTTTCACTCTAAGAAAGCAAATCAGAAGAGGTACAAAAATGGAAGATATAGACTTAAAAGATGTAACAAAGCGAGTGACTTAAATATATATGGAATATAATTTAAACCAAAAAACAGACTCTTAACTATAGAGAACCAGAGGGGAGGTGGCTGGGTGGATGGGTTAAATAGGTGATGGGTATTAAGGAATGCACTTGTTGTGAGGTGAGCACTGGGTGTTTATGGAAGTGTTGAATAACTAAACTGTACACCTGAAACTAATATTACACTGTATGTTAGCTAACTGGAATTTAAATAAAAACTTAAAAAAAAATAAAGTGATTCTATTATATAGGAAAAACCCAATAAATAAAATTACAGATACATCATTCATTAAAATACCAGAGAACCTGAAAAAAAAAAAAACACCACTGCCCTATAATTATAAACAACTCTCACTTGTAGATTAAAATTCCCCAAGTTAATATTAGTCATTAAACACAGCAGTGCCTTAAGAATAACATATCTGCAAATCTGTTCATATAAACCCAGTACCTCTCAACACTCTGTAGAGCTCTGCATTGTTTGTAATCCATAGTCCTGAATGTGGGTTTCATGGCTCTCAGTAGCCTGAATATTCATCCTCTGTTCTCTGGTGCTCCATCGATTTCTAGCATTTGTCTCCTAGCAAATAACCAGACTCAGAAATTCCCCCTGCGAGGAGCATAATTCTCTCTTCCTCTGGTTTCTATAGCCTCAGGTCTCAGCTCACATAACTTCCCACATGGACACTCTCTGGTGTCAGTAAGAGCATCAAATGCCCTCATAATGTTTATATTTGTTGCATATTTGTTCATAATATCAACAAAAATATCAACAAAATGTTGAAATAGCTGGTAACATACTAAACTCGGAGAAAAGTGTGAAACTAATAAAATGCATTCTTAATTGAAATCCCAATAGGAAACTTGGTGAATAATTCTAAATTTTATCTGAAAGAATGAGCATGTGTTAAATGTCCAGAGGGAAAAATGCTAAAATTTGACAGTGTATTCACCTCTGTGAGATCTATATAAAATATAGAAGTTGAACAACTGGACAGAAAAGAGTGGTTAGAAATAAACATCCTTCACCACCATGACCCCCCAAAAGATACACAAAAATCATAGCATATAATTGGTGCTGCACATAAAATAAGAATTCAAATAAATGGAAAGATTAATTTCATAATATGTATATGGAGATGAAGAAAAATGGAATATATCACCCCCAGATGTTTCTCTGACATAAAAATTATTTTGAGCTGAAGGAAATTAAGAAGAGGCAAACTCAGAAAATCCTCTCCCTTTCCTGCCTCAAGGCAAAATATAAATTATCCTTCTCCTAGAGACAGACTCTCAGCAGCCTAGAGAGGGTACCTGATAAATCTGCAAACAAACCTTACTCTATTAGTTTCCTCTCTTGTATTTACATTCCCAGTTTGCTGCTTTTGAAGCCTAGAAGTGCTTTCTTTCATCCTATCATTTCTCTATGAATTCATCATTCTTTGTTGAAGATGTTATTTGAGCCTCATTTCTAATCCATCACCTTGAGTTACTTTTTTGTCGAGGTTTCTCCCAGGTGTTGTACACTGCACATATTAATAAGTTGTTTTTCTTTTGTTAATTCATCATTTTGTTAAAGAGTCCCAGCTAAACATAACATGAGTAGAGGTAAAGTGTTGTCTCCCCTACAGAGATTTAAAAAAAAAAAAATGCAAATTAAAGAATAAAATTTTGTTGTATTTATTTACTTATAAAGATTTTATTTATTTATTTATTTATTTGAGAAAGAGAAAGAGCAAGAGCTGGGGGAGGGGCAGGGGGAGAGGGAATCTCAAGCAGACTCTGCACTGAGTGCAGAGCCCAATGTGGGGCTCAATCTCATGACCCTGAGATCATGATCTGAGCCAAAGTCAAGAGTCAGACACTTAACCAATTGAGCCATCCAGGCGCACCCCTAAGACTTTTCTTTTAAACTCACAATCTTTAGATAAGATGGCTCAAATACTTGAATAAAATAAATGTATGTGCATTTCTGAAAGAAAAATTTATACAGTACTCAGATCTGTTTGACAAAGAAATGTTATTTTTAATAAGAAAAAGATATGTTTAAAGGATGACAGTAACATTTAGGATTTTCTTTTTTAAGATTTCATTTTTTAAGTAATTTCTACACCCAACATGGGGCTCTAACTCACAACCCTGAGATCAAGAGTCACATGCTCCACCAACTGAGCCAGCCAAGAGCCCCATACTTTTAAGATTTTTTTAAAGATTTTATTTATTTATTTAAGAGAGAGATACAGAGATAGCGAGAGAGAGAGAACAAACAGGGAGGAGAGGGAGAAGCAGACTCCCCGCTGAGCAGGGAGCCCAATGTGGGACTCCATCCCAGGACCCCGGAATCGTGACCTGAGCCGAAGGCAGACACTTAACCAACTGAGCCACCCAGGTGCCCCTTAGGATTTTCAATATGAGGAAGTGAGTTCATGCACTCTCATGCACTGCTAGTGTGAGCGAAAGTTAAAATAATTTTTCTAGATGTTTTTGGCAATATTTATTGATATCAAATATCTACACTTTAGCTACTTTTATAAATTTATTCTTAGGAAAAAAATAATTTGAAAATGCGAGTGTATGCAAAGATACTAATGAATCATTGCTTTTGATAGTAAAAATAAACTGGAAACAATCTAAATAATCAACATTACCAGATTAACAAAATTAAACTTTATGCAACTTACCCTACACCTGTTGATAATAGTGATGTAGTTTAGGTTTTTTTTGGTCATGTAAATATGTGCATAATATATTTTTGACTAAAAAAACATATTACTACTCATTTACAGAAATATATATGCATAGAAACATAATTACCTATACTTAGTTCAGCAATTTTAGTACTGAGATAGGAAAGAATAAGCCCAAGGGAAGAAACCCGGCTCAAGAGAAAACATCCTGGAGACTCTGCAGAACAGAATGGCACTTGAGGGATCAGGAAGACACTTTACCAGAGCATCCTAGAATCTGGTGTATCTCACTTACTGTATATTATAAACTTTATATTTAATCCTTTTCCAAGTAAAATGGACTAGACCCTGATGGTAATCAGAGTTCCATAAAGACACCTTCAATCTCTCCTTGATGCTCTCAAACTTCAGACCAGGGAGGACACCGTCCCCTACCCCCATGGTAGTTTTTCGACTTGTTTCCACAACTTGTAGCAGTCTCCCTGGGGGTTTTATCTGCTGTTTCTGTCTTCCAGCTACAATGTGACCTATTTGAGGATGGCTCTGAATAGCCTTTATATTTACAGCCATTAGAACAGTCTTGTATATAATAGACAGTCTATATATCAATAGATTACTCCTGAGTCTATTATTAGATTAATTAATTGATTAAATTTAATAAAAATAAATTTAATTAGTTAAGTTAATTAATTACTTAATATTTTACCATTTCAAATGTATACATGAGGGGACACAAGGGTAAATATTTGCTTTTGCTATTCCCTGTAAAGTCACTCTGTACCAAAAGGCTAACTTGAAAGGCCTCTTGAATCAGGACAACATGGGGTCTCTGGGAAAAAAAAGAAAGCTAATGACATCAGTCAGAGAGGTGATGGTGTCAGCTATTTGTCCCCTTAACCACATAATGTGTGTCACCTTGTACTTCAAACACAGCCTCACAGCATCTGACCAACCAGCAGCCACAGCCATTAATAAAGAGCACTCCCATCTTTTGGATACTGCTTCTTGATGTGTCCAAAGTGGGCCACAAAATGCAATAAGTAAAATCATTCATGAAATAGTTATTGGCTTTAATCACAATGCTACCAGAATGATACACTATTTGGTTATCTGTGGCCTAAGCACTGGGGGAAGAAAGCGATATTTGTTTTAAACAAGTGAGTGGACATTTTATAGTTGAAGCAACAGGAAATTTGCAGACTTCTCACAATGTTTCTATGATTATTATTATACTATACCTATATGCCTATATTATATCATATCTATATACTATTCTATACCTATATCCATTATTATACCCAACTGCTGACCCCATTTTAGTGTATTTCATTTTTACCTGAGAAATCTATCTTTATGTGTAATAAATGAAAAATATGACAGTATTTAGAAATAGCTCAATAATAACCCATGTTTTTAGGTTTGACAACTAGGTGTTAGTCTACAGTTTGGGCATTATTAATTCAGTCAAAATTATTTGCCTCTGGACTCCTGGGTTGTGCTTCATTGATTTCCAATCTACTCTTCTTAGGTAAAGCATCCTAATTCCTTACACCTCCACCAAAATTTCTCTTTTCCAAACCTATTCAATTTAATCCTTCTGTCATCTTACCTAAGTCCCCATGCTTTAAACTTATATCAAGTGTGTGAGAAATGAACACACACAAAATATCTGAATTATTGCACATCATTGACCTTTTTTATCCATTCTCCCACCCCTAGCCCACCCTGGCCCCCATGCACATTATTTAAGAGAGCCAAATGGTTTTCTTACCATTTGAAGAACGGAGGTGAAGAAGTTGATGACAGTAGATCACCTTTAAGTATAATATACCTAGAAAAAGGTATATTGGTCAAAGGCAAAACTAGTTATGGACAACTTCACAAGAGATAAGACCTTAGAAACTTAGCAAATAAAATGGAACTTCCTTGGTTTCCTTGTCTTCTATCTTCATAGAGGCCTCCTTTCTTCCTTGAAGAGATGGCAGGAGATCCAGATTGAAAGACACAAAGCATCAAAAAGGAGATTGTTAAAAGTATTTAAAGATGACACTCTTAACTGGAGCCATGGATTTCACACTTCAGTGCCACAAAAACTTTGGGGCACATAACACCAGGGAACAAAAGAGAGAGTTTAAATAACCTAGACAGTGTCATCATAACCATTCTGAGATGTCTCACAGAGACATCTTCTTCTCAGAATCCAAATGAGTATCAGTTAAACTGTTCTGGTAGGTACTGAACACTTCACTCAAATGTCTAAATTGCAAGCAAATGTTCCAAAGCTAAAATGATTGGGCTGAATTCTCTCCAGTTTTTTTTTCCATTATTAATAGCTTGAGAACAACTGTTTTCTGGACGTTTCATCACTAGACACTTATGTCTTTCATTCTCTAGAGAACAAATTAGTAATGTTGGGAAGATTGCCAAAGGAAGGAAAGTTTTTCATGTGGTCATTTAATTTCTCATTTCAAGAATAATTGTTATTTTTAATCCTGCCATTTTTCTCTTTCATTAATCTACTTCTCATATTAAGTAAATGCCACCAAGAAAACTTGTACAATTACCAGTTTAATAAAAGCATTGAGGAATTTGATAAGAAAGTATGTTTTTGTTTAACCTATTGTCAGTGTAATTGATATAAAAACCCAGTTTGGTGAAAGTGATTATTATGAAACCTTCTTTAACATGTGGTTAGAAAAAAAATTGATGAAAATACTTTATTCCAGATTAGGAGTTCTTAATCCATGAACAGGCCACCCTTGTTTGGAAAAAAATAAGCCATTACTGTCTTCTTTAAAGCAACAATTCATTTTAAAACTTCAACAAACATGGAAAATACTTCATCACTATTACCAAAAAAAAAAAAAAAAAAGCAAAAGTGTGTCAGTTCAGTCTGAAAACTTTGATATGTTCAATTTATCTCTGTGAACATCAGACTCTGAGGTCTCCAATGAATACTTCCTGTGATTACTTAAAATGGAAGTAAGTGAAAGTAAATAAAAATATTATCACCACATGACCTTCCATCAGTCAAAGAACCAGTGTTACATTTCTGTGTATATAATTATGAATGGATCAAAGTTAGATAACTAGGTCATGTTATTAAGTATATTTACTTCACTCTTTCACATCATAATATATTATGACCAGTTTCACCATTCTGCAATATGATTCTAATTATCTGATGGTAAATTGCTATAAAGAAAAACCATTTTAACTTGTTTTTTTTTTTTAATTTATTTGAGACAGAGAGAACGAGAGAGAGAGAGCACATGAGAGGGGGGAGGGTCAGAGGGAGAAGCAGGTTCCTTGCTGAGCAGGGAGCCCGATGCAGGACTTGATCCAGGGACTCCAGGATCATGACCTGAGCCGAAGGCAGTCACTCAACCAACTGAGCCACCCAGGCACCCCTGTTTTAACTTGTTTTTTATGTTAGTTTTACTTGGGGCCATTATGTAACAGCAATAAAATGGATAACTTTGTTTAGAAATATTCCAGTGCAACTCTACTTCTTCAGAATAGTTATCAAGAAGTGGAATTGCTACATCAAGGGACAAAAATCCATATTGCCAAATAAACCTCAAGATGAATTCTTTTTTTTTTTAAGATTTTATGAGAGAGAAAGAGAGAGCAGAAGGAGAGGGAGAATCAGGCTTCCTGCTGAGCAGGAAACCCAACAAAAGACTTGATCCCAGGACCCTGAGATCATGACATGAGCCAAAGGCAGAGGCTTAATCAACTGAGCCACCCAGGTGTCCCTGAAGATGAATTCTTTAATGCTCTGAGTAGCAGTGTAAGAGAGTGTATCTATTTCACTGCCCCTGTGAGTGTCTTCTGATATGTATGCATGTATGTATCCATGTACATATGTTTTTATGTTAAGATGCATGTAAAATAACTAAACCAGCTGTATGGACTCCAGCACCAGTATCATTCTAATTACCACAATCACTTGTTTTTTTGTGAGTGTGTGTGTGTATGTGTGTGTATTTGTGAGAAATTAGAAAAATTTAGTTAAGATGATTGCAGATATAGATAAGAGAGTATCACAGCTTTTCTTTTTAAGATTTTATTTATTTATTTTATTTGAGAGAGAAAAAGAGAGAGAGAGATTACAAAGGGAGAGCATCTCAAGCAGACTCTATGCCGAAGGTAGAGCCAGATGTGGGGCTCACTCTCATGACCCTGAGATCATGTCTAAGTGGAGGATGCTTAACCAACTGAGCCACCCAGGCACCCTACAGTTTTCTTGATTATACTACATTTCAAATATAAAACTAGTTAACTGGCATTTGCTGATGTACTCTGCTTCTCTCTGGGGACATTAAACTATGGATTCTGAGATGAACTCTTCCTGTGACCATGGAAAATAAATAAGTAAATACAATTGTAGATTATATGATGAAATATCATTTTATATTAAGAAATTGAGGTTACTTACTTGAATAGACAAAATTGATTGATTCAACTAATGAATTGAAGTGCTTACAATGTATTAGGTACTATATTGGAAATGGTTGACACACTAGTAATCAAAATAGAAGCTGTCTATGACAAATGAGATCTGAGTAAGTTTAGTGATGAGGATTATATGAGTTAATGCCTTCAAAGTGATTAGCTTACCAATACGATGTGTTTTTGTTTGTTTTGTTTTGTTTTCTGAAGACAGTATGTGCCTATTAGTTTTTAGTTCAGCAAATTTAATGAGGGAAGTTGAGTATTATGGTAATTTCTCTAAGATTTATTAGGGGATAGGGTTACAGATGCTATTAATGACTTCAGCAGAGTTTCCAATTTTCTGATTTCTGTTTCCTTTCTCAGTAGTGAAAAGTGGTTGCTTTGATGGAGAGTGATGTGTTGGGGGGCAGATAATAATAACAACAACAGTAACAGTAATAGCAATGATACAAACCTTCTAGTTTTCTTATAAAGATAGGTAAATCATGGGGCACCTGGGTGGCTCAGTCGTTAAGCATCTGCCTTCTGCTCAGGTCATGATCCCAGAGTCCTGGGATAGAGCCCTGCATCAGCCTCCCTGCTCAGCGGGAAGCCTGCTTCTCCCTTTCCCACTCCCCCTGCTTGTGTTCCCTCTCTCCTGGGTCTCTCTCTCTCAAATAAATAAGATCTTTAAAAAAAAAAAGATAGGTAAATACCCATACACAAACATCAGAAGAGAGCATGGGACAGATAGTGTCAACCTTGTAATTGAGCACTGATACTACCTGTGTAGTTTTTAAATGACTCTAAGGTCTTCTCACATCCATTATCAAATTAAATCCCCACAAGCCTATATAATAAGGATAATCCTCATTTTTCCTCAGTTGAGGAAACAGACTCAAAGAGGATATTTTTCAAATAATATTTGAGACTAAGAGAGGTCAAATGATCTGCTAAAGTTATCCAATGAAGAATGCAATGATTTTTAATCCAAGGATATTGTTGCTTTAGTTATGAACTAAGGGGAGATACCTCCTTGAAACAATTGTAAAGTTAAAAATCAGAAAAGAAGAGACATAGATCTGGAAAAATGCCCTTTCCCCTGCTGGAAGCATTTCCTCAGGAGAAACAGCACTGCATCCTAGAGGTTCTGAAACAGCAGCAGTTCCCTTCAGAGTCAGTAGGAGCCAGCATTGGCAAGTCCTCACAGGCCCCCACAGGGTCTGGGACCTGCTCTCACTGTGCACTGTGCAAGGGGTGGTGGGAGATAAGAACAAACACCTTCTCAGAGATTCAGGACAGTAGTCCAGTATTGATGCTTGGGATGCTCAGGTGTTTTCATAAGGCATAGAACTCAGAGCCCAGCCTGATTTTGACCAGGGTAGCCATGGTCAGCATCAAGCCTGGAGGGACTTCTACACTGGGACATTGAGGGCTTGGGGAAAGGAGGGACCTGAAGAGAGCAAGCATCCTCTTTGGGCTGCATAATTAAGATGTCACTGCCCAAATGGAGGGCCACCCTTGTGCTCAACACCCTTGTGCTCAGCAGGACCCTTGTGCTCCATCAGGAATGGGGTAGGACAGAGACACCCATACAGTCAAGATGTTTCTACAGGGCAAGCTCAGGAAGACTGATCCCTGAAAACAGACCCAGAGCCAGAGAACACACCCTGTCTCAGCCCAGTGAGTTGCTGCACAGCCTGGAAAAGTGGCCCCAAAATCTCCATCTGCAACAAGAGGGTGCTAAAGAGCTATTCTTAGATGCTCCCAACTCTGTGACTTCCTTCCTTTCAATAGCAAGATTGATGTGGACTTTAACATGACACCATCTTCCCAACAGCGAAGAGGTGACTTTTAAGAGAATCAGTTGCCTTAGAGAAAGCAGTTCCTTCATTCAATAAACACTGAAGTTGAGAAACAGGCAAGAGGCTGAGGTCAAAATGGAGAAAATGACCTACATGACTTTTGTCCTCTAGAGCCTTACTGGCAGGTGAGAAGATGCTCCAAGAGTTGGTCAAGTAGTCTGGAAGGGGAATCTTAAGCTGAGAGCTCTGGCTGAGACCAAAGGTGGAACACAGAGGATACTGTGGAGTTGCGGGGAGCAGCCTGGGGAGGTACATGGAGCTGACACCCAGAGGCATCTGTGACAATTGTTTGTGTGTGAATGAGAGGACAGGCACGGACAGATACTCCAGATATGAAGAGCATTAAGGAAGCCCAGAGAGAAAGATGTGGTATGTTCCAGAAATTTGGAGAAGACAATGAGGTTGGCACTGAAGAGGAGGGAGGGGAAAGAGTTGATGTGACCTTGATAAGGGGCAGGGAAGTGGCTTCAAGGAAAGGAAATCTACCAGTCACCAGATTTGGGAACTTATTTGGTATAGCACCTGATCTTTTTCCTGAATAAAACTTTCCCCTGGCTGTCCTCTTGAACAATGCACTGTGAAAACAGTTCCAAGTTGGCTTTCTGTCTAGATGACCTATGTCTGGGCTGTGAAACATCACTGGTAATCCTTGATCCCAACAAACCCCTTCAATGAAGCCATTTCCTCTAAAATTATTCTCCCATTTCCCCTACATTCGACTCTAATCCAACTGTTGTTCCCATTGAAATCAGGATGCAAGCCCCCACAGACACCACAATTTAGATATATGGCTCCTAGCTGCCTCTGACCAGAGTCATGTAGCCCTTAGGCACCATTAAACCTATAGATTTGTCTTAGGAAATAACATAAAATTGCTTTCAAAAAGGTCTGTGGGATGTTCTTCTTTTTGACTGAGATAACAAACATACCAGGCTGTGTTTGCAAGAAAAAACAAAAAAAATAAAACACTAATAATCATTTGCAGCTTAGTAATAGTCACAGGATATAGAACTTTTGCCTTTGTACTCTAGAGATGACATCACTAATGCTATCTGCCAAGAATACTTTGCAGTTCCAGGCTCCTAACATGGAACAACCAGGCACCTGAAGTAGAATGACTGCTTCACGACCATCACACTGAAATCAGACATGGAGTAGCCAGAAGGAACAAGATGATCAAGAAATTAAATATTATACCAGTCCTAATCCTTAATTATCATGATCTAGGACCCTGAGACCTTTACTCTGAATTTTCACCCTTTAAAAACTCCTGCTTATGAACCTTCAGGGAGTTTGGGACTTTGAGCATTAAGCTCCCATTCTCCCGGGAAGTGCCACACCTATAAATAGTCTATCTTTATTGCAAAAGCTTAATGTCTGTTTTTATTATTACACATTTGGTGGACAAAACCTTGTTTGGTTCAGTTACATTATCCCTCCTCTGAGAAAACTCCCCAGAGGCAACAATGACGTCATTCTTTCCAAATATAATGATTAAATTTTCAGTCTTCATTTTTCTCAATGACTAGAAGGAGTTATCCTGAATTCCTCCGCCCTACTTAAAACAGTAGTTTTATTTAATTTCTAGGATACTCTCCCTTGTTTCTCCTTCTTCACCAGAGACTGTTCTTTTTGGCTACCTTTGCTGGAAATTCTTCAATTCACTGTCCTCTTCCCTTTGGAGATTCCTACTTTCTCTGTTCAGATTCTGTCCAGAACTTCATCCAGGATCATGGCTGTGATTGCCAAGTACCTCCTGAAAATGGCCAAATGGATACTTTCATTCCTATCTCTGCCCTGCCTTCTGGACTTAGATATCAGATTACTTATTCAATAACTGCTCTTGGCTAATAGACATCCTAATCTTCCCTATACTAAACTGAACACTTGCCTCTCCTCCTCCTGTGTGCTTTCCTCAGTCCACCCCATCTGAGAAAATGTAAACTCCATTTTTTCAATGTCTTGGTTCAATTAAACTTGAAGTTCATATTTCACTTCTCTCATGAATCTAAAGGCATCATCAAGTCCTTGTCTTTATAATAGAAAAATATTTCCTAAACTCCGCCCATTTTCCACTCACATTACTTCTCCAATCTTTTCATTTCTTCATTCTCCGCACAGACATTTGAGTAACTCTTTAAAAATGAGCACTGGGTGTTATATGCAACTAATGAATTGTTGAACACTACATCAAAAACTAATGATGTACTGTATGTTGGCTAACTGAACATAATAAAAAAAATTAAAAGAATATGTCTTCCTAGAAACCCTCCTATTACTCTCCATGTCATTTGAGAGCATGAATTCCTTACCCAGGGCCACAAGTAATCGAGCCCCATTGAACTCTCCAGCCTAATTTCTACCACATCGATTCTTACTCCACTTCAAGCACATAGAACACTTGACTAGTTTTCAACAATAATCCTGCCTTTATAGTTTTCATATTTATAGTCAACATTTTTCCAGAAAATTCTTCTATTATTAGGGAACATAACCTAGCCACTATTATGAACTAATCTCAAATCTTAGGGGCTTGATTCCATAAAAATAAATTAATTCCTCTTACAGTCAGAATAGCATGTGACCGTTCCTTGCCAAATTGTTCTTTAAGTGGTGCTGATCCAAGCAGTGACTCAAAGATCAAGGTCCTTCCCATCAACTGTCTCTTTGCAGGTCTCTACATCTGACCTGATAAGTTATTTATAGCCAGGCTCCAGCCAAGGAAAAAGAGAGAAAGGGAGAATGAAGCCTTATGCCACAGAAATAAAGAATAACACCTCACTGATATCCTAAAAGATGTCCTGTGTGCATGGAATGTATTTGCAGTGACATCTCACTGAATGTCCTGTCCATATAAAATGACCCTCCACTGATATTCCACAGGATGTCTTGTTCACATAGGGTGTACTTTCCATTGAGGTCCCCAGGGTTGTCATATCCACATGGTTTCATCCAGTTGGAAGAAGATTGAGATATATAGCCCTAAGGGGGCAAACACATTCAGGAACATCTCTACATAATGATAGGAGAGTATCCATTTCTAGTAGAATATTGCCCATCTCTGCCACATTCAGTCACTTTGGTCACCAAATACTCCTATGTATTCCTTTTTCTACACATAGAATACACTATCCTCATGAAAGAGTATAACAATCTGTCCAGTTATTGCATTCAGTTCAAGATCTAAGATTTCTGAAGGACCCAAAACAAATGGGGGTCCTCTTGGTCCATTCATAAGAAGTAAAATGTAAATAATTTCTCTCATCTGACCTTCATCAAGAGAACATAAAGGATACAGTGTTTATATAATGCTAAAACAGAAACAAGATGATTCAAGAGATGTTCCTATTTAGAAAGGAGAGGAAAATAAATAACATAGAGACAGACAACCACAGTAATGTAGCCATACAGGTATGCAAACATTTCTAATGCAGATGGGGAGGCTCCAAAAGGTCTTATTTCAGATCTCAAAGAGATCAGAGAACACAGGCCACATTGAGGAATGTAGGAAGTTCAGAGATGTGCTTTAGCGGAGAAATAGATGGCAGTTGCAGCAGAAGGGAGAGAGCCATGGTTAAAGAGAAAGGTGAGAGAGAGAGAAGAGCACATAGGGAAATGCACAAAGAGAACATTTCCCCAAAGATATTGGCTAAGAAAATGAAAGGGTCTGATTTCCATGAGTTTTTGTAACCAATGGGGCTCAAAGACTGGAGTTTTAAAGGTCAGTGGGTTTGGCAGGGATAGTCTGGAGGGCACTGTGCTGTTCCTGGAGAGAAGGTAAGAAACAACCCCAGGGCAGAAAGCATGGAAATAGCAATTTGAAGAATGCCTGAGGCATACTGTGGGGATTTTTTTTTTCCTCTCAGAAAATTTCCCTGAGAGGCACTGTGCCTAGAGACTCTCTCTGGGAACAGGGGAGCTGGCCTATGCCATTTCCCTACCCTGCCATTCAACATAAACACAAAGCCACCTGAGGGAAGCAGATTAACATGGACACTGGTTGCCTAACTTGTTTACACCAAGCCCAATCCCCAGTGCTCTGGAGGGACTGCCTTTCTCCGTTAAGCTTGCTTCAGTTCTAGCATGGTGGGCCCTTTCCCCAGGAGACTAGCACAAACCCCTGCTACACCATGTATCCATGAACAGGGAATTCTGCAGGACCTCAGTTATGGTGGAGGCAGTGTCAGGTCTCATTTCACAAGCAGACCATAGAACACCTAGTTAAAAGTCATCACATTCAGGGGTGCCTAGGTGGCTCAGTTTGTTAAGCACCAATTCTTGATTTCAGCTCAGGTTATAATGTCAGGATCATGGGATTGAGCCCTGCTTTGGGCTCCATGTTTAGCATGGAGTCTGCTTGAGATTCTCTCTCTCACCCTCTGCCCCTCCCCCCTCAAATAATAAATAAATAAATAAATAAATAAATAAATAAATAAATATCTTTTTTAAAAAGTCACCACATTCAGGCCAGGGACCAAACACCACCCACAGCAGACAAGGAGAGTCTCTGCAGACCACTGGCCTAAAGGATAGAACAGGAAAAACACAACAGCAGAACACACAAAGCAAACACTGAAGATACTCCCTGAAGTGCCAGATCCTGGGCACTACAAGAACTCTTCTTCATAATTACCTTACTTTCAGGAGCAGAAGACATAACTGGCTTTTCTCACATACACAAGAAGGCAGAGAATTAGGCAAAATTCCAAGATGGAGGAATTATTCCCAAATGAAAGGATAGGATAAGGCCAGAGCTAAAGGTCTAAGAAAAACAGATATAAGTAACATGCCTGATGGAAAGTATAAAGCAATAAGCATAAGGATACTCACTGGGCTTGAGGAAAGAATAGAAGACAACAGTGAGACCTTTGCACAGAGATAAAGGAGTGGAAAAAAAAATCAACCAGAGATGAAAGATGCAATAAATAAGATTGGAAACAGGCTTCATGCAATGAACAGCAGGCTGGAAAAAGCAGAGGAATGAATTAGTGACATAGAAAATAAAATAATAGAAAATAATGAAGCTGAAGAAAAGCAAGAAAGAATTATGTGACATGAAAATAGACTTAGGGAACTCAGTGACTCCATCAAACATAATAACATTCGTATGTTAGGAGTCCCAGAAGAAGAAGAGCAAGAAAATGGGACAGATTATTTGTTTTGAGAAATAATAGCAGAAAACTTCCCTAATCTGGGGAAGGAAACAGACATCCAGATCCAGGGGGCACAGAGAACTCGCCATCAAAGTCAACAAAAGCAGGTGAATGCCAAGACATATTGTAATTAAATTTGCCAAATATAGTGATAAAGAAAAAAATTTTTAAAAGCATCATGACAAAAGAAGTCCTTAACTTACAACGAAAACCCATAAGACTAACTGGAGATTTCTCAACAGAAGCTTGGCAAGCCAGAAGAAAGTGGCATGATATTCAAAGTGCTGAATGGGAAAAAGCCTCAGCCAAGAATACTCTATCCAGCAAAACTATCATTCAGAATTGAAAGGGAGGTAAAGATTTTCCATGCAAACAAAAATTAAAAAGACTTCATGAACACTATTTAAACCAGCCCTGCAAGAAATATTTAAGGAGACTGAGTACAAAGTAGAGACCAAACATGTCAAAGATAAGAAAGGAACAGAGAAAATAGAAACAATGACAAAATATGTGATAAAATGACACTAAATGCATATCTTTTAATAATTATTTTGAAAGTAAATGGATTAAATGCTCCAAACAGAAGACACAGAGTGTCAGAATTGATAAAATTCAAGACCCATCTATATGCTGCCTACAAGAGACTCATTTTACATGTAAAGACACTGCAGATTGAAAGTGAGAGGGTAGAGAAATACTTATCACACAAATGGATGTCAAAAGAAAGTCTGAATAGCAATATTTACATTGGACAAATTAGACCTTTTTTGTTCTTGTATTGTTTTTATCCTGCTTTAGTGTCAGATTAGGACTGGACTCTTGGAATGATTTTGAATTTCTTTCCTCTATTCCATTAACTGTAAGAATTTGATAAAGATTGTCATTAATGGATAGGAGGAGAAAAGATGGCAGAGGAGTAGGGGACCCTATTCCAACTGGTCCCCAGAATTGAGCTGGATAACTACCAGACCACTCTGAGCACCCATGAAATCAGCCTGACATGTAAGAAAATAGATCCAGATCTCTACAAACAGAATTTCTCAGGTGGTTGATTTCAAGGTACGAAATGGGGAGCCATGATTCAGCGGGAAGATATTGGAGAATAAACGGCAGTAGGAGGGAGCCTGGCCATGGGGATCCTACACTGCCAGTGAGTGACAGTCTTGCACGCTGGGGACAGGGCACAGACTCGCAGACTGGTAGTGGTGGGGAAAGGACTTTAGGGCAGCCTCTGGGATGGAAACCTGGAGCGGCAGAGTCGCCCCTGGGAACTGGAAGCGGCTGGCAGTTTTAGAAGCACAAAGGGCAGAGACATGCCCCGACCTGGAGGGCAGGACTGGGAGCACTGTGGAGGGGCCCACAACCCAGGACCCTGCAATTTATAGCAGCACAGACAGAAACAGAGAGATTGTGGCTGAAGAGCTCACTGAAGAACAGACTGTGACCTCTCTGCTCTGAGGCAGAGTGTTGGAAACGGTCTTTTCTGCTCTGACTCTCGGAAAAGACATGGAAAGCTGCCAGGGAAAGACGCCAGAGAACAAAAGCCCCAAAAAACTGATTCCCACTGAGCCCATCCCCGGCCACAAGGGGGCAGGGCAACTCTGCCCAAACAGGGTTGCCTGAGTAACAGCACAGCAGGCCCCTCCCCCAGAGGACAGGCTGGGAAAACAAGAGGCCAGCAACCCTAAGGTCCCTAGAAAACAGGTACATCTTCCTTGAGTTCTGGTCAATAATTTGGACTCTATACATTCCCTCAACCACCCATCAACAGAATGACTAGGTCGAGGAACCCCCAAAATAGGAAAGACTCAGAGATTATGACTTATGCCA
>NC_058409.1:3260050-3296912 GCF_002201575.2 Neomonachus schauinslandi | reverse complement strand
ATCTTTTGGTACCGGTTGAGACCTGATTTATGACCTAGGATGTGATCAATTCTGGAGAATGTTCCATGGGGACTAGAGAAGAAGGTGTATTCCGTTGCTTTGGGATGGAATGTTCTGAATAGGTCTGTGAAGTCCATTTGGTCCAGTGTGTCATTTAAAGTCTTTATTTCCTTGTTGATCTTTTGCTTAGACGATCTGTCCATTTCAGTGCGGGGGGTGTTAAAGTCCCCCACTATTATTGTATTGTTGTCTATGTGTTTCTTTGCTTTTGTTATTAATTGCCTTATATAATTGGCTGCTCCCATGTTAGGGGCATCAATATTTACAATTGTTAGATCTTCTTGTTGGATAGACCCTTTAAGTAGGATATAATGTCCTTCCTCATCTCTTATTACAGTCTTTGGTTTAAAATCTAATTTGTGTGTTATAAGGATTGCCACCCCAGCTTTCTTTTGGTGTCCATTAGCATGGTAAATGGTTTTCCACCCCCTCACTTTCAATCTGGGGGTGTCTTTGGGTCTAAAATGAGTCTCTTGCAGATAGCATATCAATGGGTCTTGTTTTTTAATCCAATTTGAGAGCCTGTGTCTTTTGTTGGGGCATTGAGCCCATTTACATTCAAGGTAGCTATTGAAAGATAGGAATTTAGTGCCATTGTATTGTCTATAAGGTGACTGTTAGCATATATTGTCTGTGTTCCTTTCTAGTCTATGTTGCTTTTAGGGTCTCTTTTTGCTTAGAGGACCCCTTTCAAGATTTCTTGTAGGGCTGGGTTTGTCTTTGCCAATTCCTTTAGTTTTTGTTTGTTCTAGAAACTTTTTATCTCTCCTTCAATTTTCAATGACAGCCTAGCTGGATAGAGTATTCTTGGCTGCATATTTTTCTCATTTAGTGCTCTGAATATATCCTGCCAGTCCTTTCTGGCCTGCCAGGTCTCTGTGGATAGGTCTGTTGCCAATCTAATGTTTCTACCCTTGTAGGTTACATATCTCTTCTCCCGAGCTGCTTTCAGGATTTTCTCTTTGTCTATGAGACTCGTAAGTTTTACTATTAGATGTCGGGGTGTTGACCTATTTTATTTGATTTTGAGAGGGGTTCTCTGTGCTTCCTGGATTTTGATGCCTGTTTCCTTCCCCAAATTAGGGAAGTTCTCTGCTATAATTTGCTCCAATATACCTTCTGCCCCTCTCTCTCTTTCTTCTTCTTCTGGGATCCCAATTATTCTAATGTTGTTTCGTCTTATGGTATCGCTTATCTCTCGAATTCTGCCTTCCTGATCCAGTAGTTGTTGATCTCTCTTTTCTCAGCTTCTTTATTTTCCATCATTTGGTCTTCTATATTACTGATTCTCTCTTCTGCCTCATTTATCCTAGCAGTTAGTGCCCCCATTTTTGATTGCACCTCATTAATAGCCTTTTTGATTTCTACTTGTTTAGATTTTAGTTCCTTTACTTCTCCAGAAAGGGTTTCTCTAATAATGTCCATATTTTTTTCAAGCCCAGCTAGTATCTTTAAAGTGATGATTCTGAACTCTAGATCTGACATCGTACTAATGTCCGTATTGAGTAGGTCCCTGGCAGTTGGTACTACCTCTTGTTCTTTTTATTGAGGTGATTTTTTTCCATCTCGTCATTTTGTGCAGAGGAGAATTATGAAAGAACAAAATGCTAGGAGAGTAACAATGTCCCCAGAAAATATTCTCTAAACCAGTCAGAAAAGACCTGAAGCAGTGGAAAAAGAAACGGAAAGAGAGAAAAAAGAAAAAGAAAAAAAAGGAAAAGAAAAAGATAAAGATAAAAACAAACAAAAACAACCAAAAGAAAACAACAGCAACAAAAAAACCCGGAATATGATCAAATATGATCAGGCTGGTATATAGATCAGTGCCACACACTAGATTTGGGGTGTGTTTTGGTCTTTTGGAAGAAAGTGTCTCCCAAAATTTTAAAGAAAGAAAAACTTATATATGTACAAAAATAAGGGTTGATATGATGAAGGGATGGAATATAAGTGTAAAGATGGAAATTATAAAACATTTTATAAAAGGACTTGATAAGAAGTTGTTTGAAAAAAGAAAGAAGAGGATTTAAAAAAAGAGAAAAAAGAAAAAAGAAAAAAAAAGGGAGAGAATGTGATCAGACAGCGGAGTAGAAAACACCATATACTAGAGATTTAGGGTATATTTTAATCTGTTAGAAGAAACTATCTCAAAATTTTAAAGGGAGAACAACTTACATATACCTGCCAAAAATACGGGTAACTACTATGAAGGGATAGAATATGACTCTAAAAATGAAAATTAAAAATGTTTTTTAAAAAAAGGGATTGATAAGATGTTGGTTGAAAAAGAGAAAAAAAAAATTAAAAAAAAAAAGAAAAGGAAAAAAGACAGTTAAAAAAAATTAACTTTGAAAGACTAAAGAATCATGGTAAAAAAAGGCATGAATTCTATGTGCAGTATTCCCCTAGCACTGGAGTTCTGCCATTCTCATTGATCGGTAAACTTGGTCTTGGCTGGCTGTTCTCGCTGATCTTCTGGGGAGGGGCCTGTTGCCGTGGTTTCCAAATGTCTTTGCCGGAGGCGGAATTGCCCCCCCATTGCCGCCTCCGGGCTAAGTAATCGGCTCGGGTTTGCTCTCTAGGGCTTTTGTTCCCTGCGAGCTTTCTGTACAGCTTTGTGGGCGGAGAGTGAAAATGGAGCCCTCCCAATCTCTGCCCCGGAGGAGACGAGAACTCAGGGCCCCGCTCCTCAGTGAGCCCCCAGAGAAAAGCCGTCAATCACTCCCGTCTCCCCAGTCTCCGGCCGCACTCCGTGCTCCCCTGGCCTGTGATCGCGTGTTTCTATCTCTGGCACCCGACCCCGGGTGGAGTCTCCAAACCCAGCAGATCCCTGCGGTGCACTCCTGCACAGCTCCTCCCGGGGGAGGAAGGTGAGTCTACCCGGATCTGCCGCTTGTTGGGTCTCTGCTGGAGAAGCAGGGGCCCGACTGTGCCGCAGATCACGGTTTATGGCAACCCCGAGCTGAGAACCCGCGCCTGGGCTCCGCCTCTGCAGCTGGCTTCCCTGCTCCGTTACCTGGGAGCTCTGCCACTCTCAGGCACCCCCGGTCTTTCTGTGACCCCGAGGGTCCTGAGACCACACTGTCCCGGAGGGTTCCACCCCCCGCTTAGCCACCAGCCTGACGTCCCTCAGCAGAGCAGACTTTTAAACGTTCCGATTTTGTGCTCCGTGGTTCTATCACTTGCCAGAAGCAGCCGACGGAGGCCCCTTCCCCGCCATCTATCCTCCCAAATATCGCCTCAGATTCACTTCTCCACACGTCCTACATTCCAGAAAGTGGTCGCTTTTCGATGAGAGAGGTTTTGCTATACTTTTCTTCAATCTCCTGTTGAGTTTGTAGGTGTTCAGAATGGTTTGATCCCTATCCAGCTGAATTCCTGAGAGGAGACAAAATCCAGGTCTCCTACTCCTCTGCCATCTTGCTCTGTCCCCTTAGTCTTTGCCTATTTTTAAAAATCATGTTATTGGGGCACCTGGGTGGCTCAGTTACTTAAGTGTCTGCCTGTGGCTCAGGTCATGATCCCAGAGTCCTGCGATTGATCCCGCTTCTCCCTCTCCTTCCCACTTGTGCTCTCTCTCACTATCTCTGTCACTATCTCTATCATTTTTTAAGATTTTATTTTAATGTTAATCACCATACATTACATCATTAGTTTTCAATGTAGTATTCCACAATTCAGTTTTTGTGCATAATACCCAGTGCTCCATGCAGAACTTGCCCTCTTTAATACCCATCAGCAGGCTAAACCATCCTCCCACCCTCCTCCCCTCTAGAACCCTCAGTTTGTTTTTCAGAGTCCATCGTCTCTCATGGTTCATCTCCCCCTCCGATTTCTCCCCCTTCATTCTTCCCCTCCTGCGATCTTCTTCTTTTTTTTTTTTCTTAACATATATTGCATTATTTGTTTCAGAGGCACAGATCTGTGATTCAACAGTCTTGCACAATTCACAGCGCTCACATAGCACATACCCTCCCCAACGTCTATCACCCAGCTACCACATCCCTCCCACCCCCCCACTCCAGCAACCCTCAGTTTGTTTCCTGAGATTAAGAATTCCTCATATCAGTGAGGTCATATTATACATGTCTTTCTCTGATTGACTTGTTTCGCTCAGCAAAACACCCTCCAGTTCCATTCACGTTGTTGAAAATGGCAAATTCTCATTGCTTTTGATGGCTGCATACTATTCCATTGTGTGTTTGTATATATATATATATATTTACATATATGTATCTCACATCTTCTTTATCCATTCATTTGTCGATGGACATCTTGGCTTTTTCCACAGTTTGGCTATTGTGGACATTGCTGCTATAAACATTGTGGTGCATATACCCCTTAGGATCCCTACATTTGTATCTTTGGGGTAAATACTCAGTAGTGCAATTGCTGGGCCATGGGGTAGCTCTATTTTCAAGTTTTTGAAGAACCTCCATACTGTTTTCTAGAGTGGCTGCTCCAGCTTGCATTCCCACCAACAGTGTAGGAGGGTTCCCCTTTCTCCGCATCGCCGCCAACATCTGTCGTTTCCTGACTTACTAGTTTAGCCATTCTGACTGGTGTGAGGTGATACCTCACTGAGGTTTTGATTTGGATTTCCCTGATGCTAAATGATGTTGAGCACTTTTTCATGTGTCTGTTGGCCATTTGGATGTCTTCTTTGGAAAAATGTCTGTTCATGTCTTCTGCCCATTTCTTGATTGGATCATTTGTTCTTTGAGTACTGAGTTTAAGATGTTCTTCATAGATTTTGGATACTAGCCCTTTATCTGATATGTCATTTGCAAATATCTTCTACCATTCTGTCGGTTGTCTTTTGGTTTTGTTGACTGTTTCTTTTGCTGGGCAAAAGCTTTTTATCTTGATGAGGTCCCAATAGTTCATTTTTGTCCTTGTTTCCCCTGACTTTGATGATGTTTCTAGGAAGAAGTTGCTTCGGCTGAGGTCGAAGATGTTGCTGCCTGTGTTCTCCTTTAAGATTTTAATGGACTCCTGTCTCACATTGAGGTCTTTCAACCATTTGGAGTCTATTTCTGTGTGTGGTGTAAGGAAATGGTCCACTTTCATTCTTCTGCATGTGGCTGTGCAATTTTCCCAACACCATTTGTTGAAGAGACTGTCTTTGTTCCATTGGAAATTCTTTCCTGGTTTGTCAAAGATGAGTTGACCAGAGTTGAGGGTCCATTTCTGAGCTCTCTATTCTGTTCCATTGATCTATGTGTCTGTTTTTGTGTCAGTACCATGCTGTCTTGATGATGACAGCTTTGTAATACAGCTTGAAGTCTGGAATTGTGATGCCACCAGCATTGTTTTTCTTTTTCAACATTCCCCTGACTATTTGGGGTCTTTTCTGGTTCCATACAAATTTTAGGATTATTTGTTCCATCTCTTTGAAAAAAGTGGGTGGTATTTTGATGGGAATTGCATTGAATGTGTAGATTGCTCTAGGTAGCATTGACATCTTCACAATATTTGCTCTTCCAATCCATGAGCATGGAACGTTTTTCCATTTCTTTGTGTCTTCCTCAATTTCTTTCATGAGTATTTTATAGTTTTCTGAGTACAGATTCTTTGCCTCTTTCGTTAGATTAATTCCTAGGTATCTTATGGTTTTGGGTGCAATTGTAAATGGGATTGACTCCTTAATTTCTATCTCTTCTGTCTTGTTGTTGGTGTATAGGAATGCCACTGATGTCTGTGCATTGATTTTATATCCTGCCACTTGACTGAATTCCTATGAGTTCTAGCAGTTTGGGGTGGAGTCTTTTGGGTTTTCCACGTAAAGTATCATATCATCTGTAAAGAGTGAGAGTTTAACTTCTTTGCTGATTTAAATCCTTTTATTTCTTTTTGCTGTCTGATTCCTGTGGCTAGGACTTCTAATACTATGTTGATTAGCAGTGGTGATAGTGGACATCCCTGCTGAGTTCCCAACCTTAGGAGGAAAGATCTCAGTTTTTCCCCATTGAGAATGATGTTTGCTGTATGTTTTTCATAGATGGCTTTTATGATATTGAGGTACATACCCTCTATGCCTATACTCTGAAGAGTTTTGTCAAGAAAGGATGCTGTACTTTCTCAAATGCTTTTTCTGCATCTATTGAGAGGATCATATGATTCTTGTTCTTTCTTTTGTTAATGTATTGTATCACATTGATTGATTTGCGGATGTTGAACCAACCTTGCAGCCCAGGGATAAATCCCACTTGGTCGTGGTGAATAATCCTTTTAATGTACAATTGAATCCTATTGGCTGGTATTTTGGTGAGAATTTTTGCATCCATGTTCATTAAGGAGATTGGTCTGTAATTCTCCTTTTTCATGGGGACTTTGTCTGGTTTGGATATCATGGTAATGGTGGCCTCATAAAACGATTTTGGAAGTTTTCCTTCCATTTCTATTTTTTTGGAACAGTTTCAGAAGAATAGGTATTAATTCTTCTTGAAATGTTTGGTAGAATTTCCCTGGGAAGCCATCTGGCCCTGGGCTGTTGTTTGGTTGGAAATTTTTGATTACTGCTTCTATTTCCTTAGTGGTTTTAGGTGTGTTCATGTTTTCTATTCCTGGTTTAGTTTTGGTAGTTGATATATCTCTAGGAATGCATCCATTTCTTCCAGATTATCTAATTCACTGGCATATAGTTTCTCATAATACATTATTATAATTGTTTGTATTTCTTTGGTGTTGGTTGTGGTCTCTCCTGTTTCATTCATTATTTTGTTGATTTGGGTCATTTCTCTTTTCTTTTTGCTAAGTCTGGCCAGGGGTTTATCAATCTTGTTAATTCTTTCAAAGAACCAGTTCCTAGTTTCATTGATCTGTTCTATTGTTCTTTTGGTTTCTATTTCATTGATTTCTGCTCTGATCTTTATTATTTCTCTTCTCCTGCTGGGTGTAGGTTTTATTTGATGTTCTTTCTCCAACTCCTTTAGGTGTAGTGTTATGTAATGTATTTGAGACCTTTCTTCTTTCTTGAGAAAGGCTTGAATTGCTATATACTTTCCTATTAGGATGGCCTTTGCTGTATCCCCAAGATTCTGAACAGTTGTGTTTTCATTTTCATCGGTTTCCATGAATGTTTTTAATTCTTCTTTTATTTCCTGGTTGACCCATTCATTCTTTAGTAGGATGTTCTTTAGCTTCCATGTGCTTGAAGTCTTTCTGACTTTCCTTTGTGATTGAGTTCTAGTTTCAAAGCATTGTGGTCTGAAAATATGCTGGGAATGATCCCAATCTTTTGGTTCTGGTTGATATCTGATTTGTGACCTAGGATGTGATCGATTCTGGAGAATGTTCCATGGGCACTAAAGAAGAATGTATATTCTGTTGCTTGGGGATGGAATGTTCTGAATAGATCTGTGAAGGCCAATGGTCCAAATGACCATTTGGTGTGTCATTTAAAGTCTTTATTTCCTTGTTGATATTTTGCTTAGATTATCTGTCCATTTCAGTGAGGGGGGGTCTTAAAGTCCCCACTATTATTGTATTGTTGTCCATGTGTTTCTTTGCTTTTGTTATTAATTGCCTTATATAATTGGCTGCTCCCATGTTAGGGGCATAGATATTTACAATTGTTAGATCTTCTTGTTCGATAGACCCTTTAAATGTGATATAGTGTCCTTCCTCATCTCCTATTATAGTCTATGGTTTAAAATCTAATTTGTCTGATATTAGGATTGCCACCCCAGCTTTCTTTTGGTGTCCGTTAGCACAGTAAATGGTTTTCCACCCTGTCACTTTCACTCTGGGGTGTCTTTGGGTCTAAAATGAGTCTCTTGCAGACAGCATATTGATGGGTCTTGTTTTTTTATCCAATCTGATAGCCTGTGTCTTTTGATGGGGGCATTTAGCCCATTTAAATTCAGGGTAACTATTGAAAGTTATGAATTTAGTGCCTTTGTATTGCCTGTAAGGTGAATGTTACTCTATATTGTCTGTGTTCCTTTCTGGTCTATGTTGCTTTTAGGCTCTCTCTTTGCTTAGAGGACCCCTTTCAATATTTCTTGTAGGGCTGGGTTTGTGTTTGCAAATTCCTTTATTTTTTGTTTATCCTGGAAGCTTTTTATCTCTCCCTCTATTTTCAATGACAGCCTAGCTGGATATAGTATTCTTGGTGCATATTTTTCTCATTTAGTGGTCTGAATATATCATGCCAATTCTTTCTCACCTGTCAGGTCTCTATGGATAGGTCTGTTGCCACTCTAATATTTCTACATTGTAGGTTACAGATCTCTTCTTTTGAGCTGCTTTCAGGTTTTTCTGTTTGTCTCTGAGACTCGTAAGTTTTACTATTAGATGTCGGGGTGTTGAGCTATTTTTATTGATTTTGAGAGGGGGTTCTCTGGCTCCTGCATTTGATGCCTCTTTCCTTCCCAAATTAGGGAAGTTCTCTGCTATAATTTGCTCCAATATACTTTCCCCCCCTCTCTTTCTTTATTCTTCTGGGATCCCAGTTATTCTAATGTTGTTTCATTTTATGGTATCACTTATCTCCAAATTCTGCCCTTGTGATCCAGTAGTTGTTTATCTCTCTTTTACTCAGCTTCTTTATTTTCCTTCATTTGGTCTTCTATATCACTAATTCTCTCTTCTGCCTCATTTATCCAAGCAATTAGAGCCTCCGTTATTTTTTACTTTTTTTCAATTTTTAAAAAAAATTTTATTATGTTATGTTAGTCATCATACAATACATCATTAGTTTTTGATGTGGTGATCCATGATCTATTGTTTTCGTATAACACCCAGTGCTCCATGCAGTACATGCCCTCCTTAATACCCATCACCAGGCTAACCAATCCCCCCTCCCCTCACCCCTCTAAATCCCTGTTTGTTTCTTAAAGGCCATAGTCTCTCATGGTTCATCTCTCCCTCCAATTTTCCATTCCTTCTCCTAATGTCCTCCATGCTATTCCTTATGTTCCACAAATAAGTGAAACCCTATGATAATTGACTTTCTCTGCTTGACTTATTTCGCTTAGCATAATCTCCTCCAGTCCCAGTCATGTTGATGTAAAAGTTGGGTATTCATCCTTTCTGATGGCTAAGTAATATTCCATTGTATATATGGACCACATCGTCTTTATCCATTCATCTGTTGAAGGGCATATTGGCTCTTTCCACAGTTAGGCTATTGTGTACATTGCTGCTATGAACATTGGGGTGCATATGGCCCTTCTTTTCACTACATCTGTGTCTTTGGGGTAAATACCCAGGAGTGCAATTGCTGGGTTATACGGTAGTTCTATTTTTAAATTTTTGAGGAACTTCCACACTGTTTTCCAGAGTTGCTGTACCAACTTGTTTTCCCACCAACAGTGTAAGAGGGTTCCTCTTTCTCCACAACCTCTCCAACATTTGTTGTTTCTTTCCCTGTCCATTTTTGCCATTCAAACTGGTGTAAGGTGGTATCCCAATGTGGTTTTGATTTGAATTTCCCTGATGGCTAATGATGATGAACATTTTTTCATGTGTCTGTTAGCTATTTGTTTGTCTTCTTCAGAGAAGTGTCTTTTCGTGTCTTCTGCCCATTTTTTTTATTTGATTACTTTTTTTGTGTGTGTTGAGTTTGAGAAGTTCTTTATAGATCTTGGATACCAGCCCTTTATCTGTAGTGTCATTTGCAAATATTTTCTCCCATTCTGTGCATTGCCTTTTTGATTTGTTGACTGTTTCTTTGCTGTGCAGAAACTTTTTATCTTGATGAAGTTCCAAAAGTTCATTTTTGCTTTTGTTTCACTAGCTTTTGGAGATGTATCTTGAAAGATGTTGCTGTGGGTGGTGTCAAAGAGGTTACTGCCTATGTTCTCCTCTAGGATTTGGATGGATTCCTGTCTCACATTGAGGTCTTTCATCCGTTTTGAGTTCATCTTTGTTTATGGTGTTAGAGAATGGTCGAGTTTCATTCTTCTGCATGTGGCTGTCCAATTTTCCCAGCACCATTTATTGAAGAGACTGTCTTTTTTCCATTGCATGTTTTTTCCTGCTTTGTCAAAGATTATTTGACCATAGAGTTTGAGGGTCCATATCTGGCTTCTCTATTCTGTTCCATCGGTCTACATGTCTGTTTGTGCCAGTACCATGCTGTCTTGGTGATCACAGCTTTTTAATATAGCTTGAAATTGGGCAACGTGATGCCCCCAGCTTTGTTTTTCTTTGTCAACATTTCCTTGGCTATTTGGGGTCTTTTCTGATTCCATACAAATTTTAGGATTGTTTGTTTCAGCACTTTGAAAAATGTCATTGGAAGTTTGATTGGGATGGCATTGCAGGTATAGATCACTCTCGGTAGCATAGACATTTTAACAATGTTTATTCTTCTGATCTCTGAGCATGGAATATTTTTCCATCTTTTTGTGTTCTTCAATTTCTTTCATGAGTCTTCTGTAGTTCCTAGAGTATAGATACTTTACCTCTTTGGTTAGGTTTATTCCAAGTTATCTTATGGTTTTTGGTGCTATTATAAAAGAATCATTTCTCTAATTTCTCTTTCTACACTTGTGTTGTTAGTGTATAAGAAAGCAACTGATTTCTGTGCATTGATTTTGTATCCTGCCACATACTCAATTGCTGTATGAGTTCTAGTAATTTGGGGGTGGAGTCTTTTGGGTTTTCCACTTAAATGATCATGTCATCTTCGAAAAGAGAGAGTTTGACTTCTTCTTTGCCAATTTGAATACATTTTATTTCTTTTTGTTGTCTGATTGCTGTTCTAGGACTTCTAGTATTATGTTAAACAATAGTGGCGAGAGTGAGCATCCTTGACGTTTTCCTGTACTTAAGGGAAAGGCTCTCAGCTTTTCCCCATTGAGGATGATATTCGCTGTGGGTTTTTCATAAATGGATTTTATGAACTTGAGGAATGTTCCCTCTATCCCTATACTCTGAAGAGTTTTAATCAGGAAAGGATGATGTATTTTGTCAAATGCTTTTTCTGCAGCAATTGATAGGATCATATGGTTCTTCTCTCCCTTCTTATTAATGTGTTCTATCACATTGGTTGATTTGCAAATGTTGAACCATGCTTGCATCCCAGGGATAAAACCCACTTGGTCATGGTGGATGATCCTTTTAATGTATTTTTGCGTCCTATTAGCTAGGATTTTGCTGAGGATTTTGGAATCCATATTCATCAGGGGTATCATTCTGAAATTCTCCTTTTTGTTGGGGTCTTTGTCTGGTTTGGGGATTAAGGTAATGGCTGATTTGGGAATTAAGGTAATGCTGGCCTCATAGAATGAGTCTGGAAGCTTTCCTTCTGTTTCTATTTTTTGAAACAGCTTCAATAGAGTAGGTATTATTTCTTCTTTGACTGTTTGGTAGAATTCCCCAGGGAATCAATCAGGCCCGGGTACTAGAATCTTAGCAACAGCAATCAGACAACAACAACAACAAAATAAAAGGTATTCAGTTTGGCAAAGAAGAAGTCAAACTCTCTCTTTTCGCAGATGACATGATACTTTATGTGGGAATCCATCAGGCCCTGGACTCTTGTTTTTTGGGAGGTTTTGGATCCCTGCTTCAATCTCGTTACTGGTTATTGGCCTATTCAGGTTGTCAATTTCTTCCTGTTTCCGTCTTGGGAGTTCATAGGTTTCCAGGAAGGCCTCCATTTCATCCAGATTGCTCAGTTTATTGGCAGTTATTGATAATAATTTCTGATAATTGTTTCTATTTCCTTGGTGTTAGTCGTGATCTCTCCCCTTTCGTTCCTAATTTTATTAATTTGGGTCCTTTCTCTTTTCTTTTGGATAAGTCTGGCGATTTTTTATTGATCTTATTAATTCTTTCAAAGAACCAACTTCTGATTTCATTGATCTGATCTACTGTTTTTCTGGTTTCTTATTCATTGATGTCTGCTTTAATCTTATTATTTCTCTTCTAATGCATGGCTTAGGCATCGTTTGTTGCTTTTTCTCTAGTTCTATTTCTCACTTACCCTAGCTGTTAGATTATCTAGATTAGATTGAATCTCATTGATAGCATTTTTAAGTTCTGCCAATTCAGCTTTCATTTCTGCCCTTAGAGACTCTATGTTGCCATTAATTGATTTCTCCATTCTAGCTACTGTCTTCACAATTGCTAGCCTGATTTCCATCTCTGACATCTTGGTTATATCTGCATCCATTTTAAATCTGCAGCATAAGTCATAATCTTTGAGTCTTTTCTATTTTGGGGGTTCCTCCTCCTAGTCATTCTGTTGATGGGTGGTTGAGGGAATGTATAGAGTCCAAATTTTTGACCAGAACCCAAGCAAGATGCACCTGTTTTCTAGGGACCTTAGGGTTGCTGGCCTCTTGTTCTCCCAGTCTGTCTTCTGGGGGAGGGGCCTGCCACGCTGTTACTCAGGCAACCCTGTTTGGGCAGATTTGCTCTGCCCCCCTGTGGTGGGGGATGGGCTCAGCAGGAATCAGTTTTGGGTCTTTTGTTCTGTGGCGGCTTTCCCTGGTGGCTTTCCACATCTCTTCCAAGAGTCAGAGCAGAAGAGACCGTTTCCAACCCTCTGCCTCAGTGCAGAGAGATCACAGTGTGTTCTTTAGTGAGCTCTCCAGACCACACTGTCTCCATTTTTGTCTGTGCTGCTATAAACTGCAGCTTCCAGGGTTGTGTGCCCTCTGCAGAGTTCCCAGTCTTGCCTCCAGGTCGGGGGCTGTCTCTGCCCTTTGTGCTTCTAAAACCACCAGCCACTCCCAGTTCACATGTGCGACCATGCTGCTCTGGGTTTCTGCCCCTGGGGGCTGCCCTAAAGTCCTTTCCGCGCCACTACCTGTTTGCAAGTCTGTGCCCAGTCCTCAGCAAGTGAGGTTGTCGCTCACTGGTGGTGTAGGATCCCCATGGCCAGGCTCCCTCCCGCTGCCATTTATCCTCTGATATCTGCCCATGAAATCACGGCTCCCTGCTTCGTACCTCGAAACCAACTGCCTGTGATATTCTGTTTGTAGAGAACCAGATCTTCTTACATCTCAGGCTGATTTCATGGGTGCTCAGAGTGGTCTGGTAGATATCCAGCTCAATTCCAGGGACCATTTGAAATAGGGTCCCCTATTCCTCCACCATCTTTCCTCTATACCTAGAGCCTCCATTTTTTATTGCACCTCATTAATAGCCTTTTTTATTTCGATTTGGCTAGATTTTAGTTCTTTTATTTCTCCAGAAAGTGTTTCTCTGATAACTTCCATGCCTTTCTCAAGCCCAGCTAGTATATTTAAAATCATCATTCTGAACTCTAGTTCTGACATCTTAAATGTCTGTATTGATTAGGTCCCTGGCCTTTGGTACTACCTCTTGTTCTTTTTGTTGAGGTGATTTTTCTATCTTGTCATTTTGTCCAGAGGAGAATAGATGAATGAGAGGACAAAATGCTAACAAGGTAACAACGTCCCCAGAAAATATACACTAAACAAATCAGAGAAGACCTGAAACCAGCAGAAAGAAAGGGAAAGAAAGAAAAAAGAAAAAGAATAAAATAAGGAAAAAGAAAAAGATAAAAACAAAGAAAAACAAAACAACACAAAACCAAAAACAGGATATGATCAAATATGATCAGGCTGGTGCATAGATCAGTGCCACACACTAGTTTTTGGGTGTATTTTGGTCTGTTAGAAGAAAGTGCCTCCCAAAATTTTAAAGAAAGAAAAACTTATATATGTACAAAAATAAGCGTTAATATGATGAAGGGATGGAATATGACTGTAAAGGTGAAAATTATAAATGATATTATAAAAGGAATTGATAAGATATGAAGTTGGTTGAAAAAAGAAAGAAGAAGATTAAAAATAAAAAAAGGAGAGAATGTGATCAGGCAGAAGACTAGAACAAGGCCATACACTAGAGATTTAGGGTATATTTTGATCTGTTAGAAGAAACTGTATCTCAAAATTTTAAAGAGGGAACAACTTATATATATATATATATCAAAAATAAGGGTAACTACTATGAAGGGATAGAATATGACTCTAAAAATGAAAAATAAAAAAAAGATTAAAGAAGGGATTGATAAGATATTGGTTGAAAAACGGAAAAAGAAAAGTTAAGGAAAAAGAATATAAAGTTAAAAAAATTAACTTTGAAAGAGTAAAGAATCATGGGGAAAAAGCCATGAATTCTATGTGCAGTATTCCCCTAGCGCTGGAGTTCTCATTGACTGGTAAACTTGGTCTTGGCTAGATGTTCTTGGTGATCTTCTGGAGGAAGGGCCTATTGCAGTGGTTCTCAGATGTCTTTGCTGGAGGCGGAATTGTCCCCTGCCCTTGTTGGAGCCAGGCTAAGTAATCAGCTCGAGTTTGCTCTTGGGAGCTTTTGTTCCCCACATGCTTTCCATACAGCTTTGAAGAATCAGAGTGAAAATGGCAGCCTCCCAATCTCCACCCAGAGGAGCCGAGAACTCGGTGCCCCCCTCCTCAGTAAGCCCCCAGAGAGAAAAGCAGTCAATCACTCCCATCTCCCCCGACTCCAGCCGCACTCCGTTCTCACCGGACTGTGACCCAGCATTTCTATCTCTGGCACATGACCCCGTTTGGAATCTCCAAACCCAGCAGATTCCTGCACTCCCATGTGCTCCTCCCAGGGGAGGAAGGGGAGTCTCTCCGGATCTGCTGCTTGTTGGGTCCCTGCTGGAAGAGCAGTGGCCTGACTGTCCCGCAGATCACAGTTTATGGCAACCTCGAGCTGAGAGCCTACTCCTCAGCTCTGTATCTGCAGCTGGCTTTCCCGCTCCGATACCTGGGAGCTCTGCCACACTCAGGCACCCCTGGTCTTTCTATGACCCTGAGGGTCCTGAGACCACACTGTCCCAGTGAGGGTTCCACCCCCCACTCAGTCACTGGAGCAAAGTCCCTCAGCAGAGCAGACTTCTAAAATTTCTGATTTTGTGTTCCACTGCTCTATCATTTGCCAGTAACGGCAGATGGAGGTCCCCTCCCCTGCCATCTATCCTCCTGAATATTGCCTCGGATTAACTTCTCCACATGTCCTACCTTTCAGAAAGTGGTCACTTTTCTGTTCAGAGAGTTGTTGCTATTCTTTTCTTCAATCTCCTGTTGAGTTTGTAGGTGTTCAGAATGGCTTGATCCCTATCCAGCTGAATTCTTTGGACCAGGCGAAATCCAGGTCTCCTACTCCTCTGCCATCTTGCTCCGCCCCCCATCTTCCATTTCTTTGTGTTATTTACTCCAGACTGCATGTTATTGTGAGCAGGAACAAAGATCCTGACTTTTCTAGTTTTGATATGCTCTTCTGGTGTTTAACACCAGTTAAAGCAGTGATATCCAATTTTTCATCAACTTTTATGAGTTGCATGTCCCGAGCTTGGTCCTGTGCCAGCCTCCATGTTGAAGTGCTTAACGACCTGATAGGAACCTTGGAAACAGAAATGACAGCTATTGCCACTGCTCTTTCCCCCACAACATTTTCCTCAGAGCCTCTGACATTGTAACCACTGCCATCTTGCTGCAGGCAAACGCCCATCCAATATCTTTTGAATGGAGTGTCTAGTCCATTTACTTTCAGAGTAATTATTGATATATATGTATTTACTGCCAGTTTGTTACTTGTTTTGTTGTTTCTGGAGATTTTCTCTGTTCCTTTCTTGTCTTTGTCACTTTTGGTCTTTCCTTTCCACTCAAAGTGTGCCCTTTATTATCATCTGCAGGGCTGGTTTAGTGGTGACAAACTCCTTTATTTTTCTGTTTGTCTGGGCAACTCTTCATATCTCTTTCCATTCTGAATGATAGCCTTGCTGGATAGAGTATTCTTGGCTGCAGGGTTTTTCTCATTCAGCCCATTGAATATATCTGACTCTCCTTCTGCGTTGACAACATTTTATTGAGTGACCTGTAGCTAGCCGTATGGGTATTCCCTAGTAAGTTAGGGACTTCTTCTGTCTTTATTCTTTAAGATTTTTTTCTTTATCTCTGTATTTTCCAAATTTAATTTCAATAAGTCGATGTTGACCTAATTTTGTTGATTGTGATGGGGGTTCTCTGTACATCCTGGATCTGGATGTCTGTTTCCTTCCCCAGATTATGGAAATTTTCAGCTATTACTTTCTCAAATAAATTTTTGCCCCCCTTTTCTCTCTTCTTCTTCTGATACTCCTGTAAAACAAATGTTATTGTGTTTGATGGAATCACTGAGTTCCCAGTGTCTGGGAACTCTTTTGTTCAGCTTTATTATTTTCCATGATTTTATCTTCCATATCACTTATTTGTTCTTTTGCTTTTTCCATCTTTGTTTTCTTTGCTTCAAGTCTGTTTCAAATCTCAGTTATTGCATTTTTCATTTCTGATTGGTTCTTTTCTCTTTGAATCTAAAAAAATATTTTTTATCCTTTTAAGATATATTTGGGTTAAAAATTTAGTGGACATATATAATATAAAACATACTTAAATTTCAACTATCTTAAAAAACATTAACAATCACTATAAGGAAAACTCTATGGTTTTTTTTCTTTGTATCTTTTTTTAATTAAGTATAGTTAACACACAATGATACATTAATTACAGGTGTACAACATAGTGATTCAACAACTCTATACATTATGCTATGCTTACAAGTGTAGCAATCATCTGTCACCATACAGTGCTTTTAAAATATCATTGACTATATTCTGTATGCTGTACTTTTCATCCCCATGAGTTATTCCTTCCATAACTGGAAGCCTTACTTCCCACTACTCTTCACCCAGTTTGTCCATCCCCTGACCCTCCTCCCCTCTGGCAAACATAAGTTTGTTCTCTGTATTTATGGGTCTGTTTCTGTTTTTGTTTGTTTGTTGACTTGTTCATTTGCTTTGTTTTTAAGATTCCACATATAAGTAAAATCATACATTATTTGTCTTTTTCTATCTGACTTATTTCACTTAGGATAATACCCTCTAGTTCCATCCAGGTTATCACAGTTAGCAAGATCTCATTCCTTTTGTATGGCTGAGTAATATTCCATTATATATATATATATATATATATATATATATATATATATATATATATCTCATCTTCTTTATCCATTCATTTATCAATGAACACTTGGGTTGCTTCCATATCTTGGCTATCATAAATAATGCTGCAATAAACATGAGGGTGCCTATATCTTTTTGAATTAGTGTTTTCACTTTCTTTGGGTATATACCCAGGCATGGAATTATTAGATCCTATGGTTTTCCTATTTTTAATTTTTTGAGAACTCTCCATAGTGTTTTTCACAGTAGTTGCACCAATTTGCATTCTTACCAATGGTACATGAGGGTTACTTTTTCTCCACATCCTTGCCCACACTTGTTATTTCTTACCTTTTTAACATTAACCATTCTGACTAGTGTAAGGTAGTATCTCATTGTGGCCTTGATTTGCCTTTACCTGATGATTACTGATATTCATATGTCTGTTTGCCATCTGTAAGTCTTCTTTTTCCAATCCATTTCCTTAGTTTTTAACCTAAATAGTAATTGCATTTAAAAAGAATTAAGAAATATCTTGTAAATGAAAAAATAAAAGTCTCAAATGAAAAAACAATGCTTTAAACTTAGATGGTGCTATTAAAATGTTCACTATTGATCTCTTAAAAACTGTTATAATGTTGCTAAACTGACTTGTAGAAAACTATTGCATGCACAAAAAGCCCATTATCTTCCTTGAGAGATGATGGTCAAAATAGTAATGATATGAACTTGGCCAAGACACATGTGAATGAAACCTGGTCATCCCAAATAGGAGTTCTTTTTTTTTCTAAGCTTTTATAATAATCCATTTTAATTATACACATGAAATTGCAGGAAAATGTAATAACAGCAATTAAAAGATTCCATTTAGAAAGGCATGAGAAAGACATTGTAGAATCTATTAATTATAAATTCTAGTCATGCTATTGGAAAAATGGAAGGGAAGTCAAGATTCTTCTCAAATATGACTTTTTTATCTCCCTTGATAGTTGCTCTATAAAAATATTTTTATTAATTTTTTATTATATTCAGTTAGCCACCATATACTACATCATCAGTTTTTTTTCTTTTTTTTATGTTATGTTAATCAGCATACATTACATCATTAGTTTTTGATGTAGTGTTCAAAGATTCAATAGTTGCATATAGCACCCAGTGCTCATAACAACACATGCCCTCCTTAATACCCATTACCTGATTACCCCACCACCGACCTCTCCCCTCTGAAACCATCAGTTTGCTTCCCAGAGTCCATAGTCTCTCATGGTTTGTCTCTCTCTCTGATTTCCCCCTTCAGTTTTCCCTCCCTTCCACTATAGTCTTCCAAGCTATTCCTTATGTTCCACATATGAGTGAAATCATATGATAATTGTCTTTCTCTGTTTGACTTATTTCACTTAGCAAAATCCCTTCCAGTTCCATCCATGTCAGTGCAAATTGTTGCTATTAATCTTTTCTGAGGGCTGAGTAATATTCCATTATAAATATGAACCACATCTTCTTTATCCATTCATCTGTTGAAGAACATCTCAGCTCCCTCCATAGTTTGGCTATTGTGGACATTGCTGCTATGAGCTTTGGGTTCATGTTTCATTTCATTACATCTGTATCTTTGGGGTAAGTACTTAGTAGTACAATTCCTGGGTTGTAGGGTAGCTCTATTTTTAACGTCTTGAGGAACCTCCATAATGTTTCCTATAGTGGCTGTACCAGCTTGCATTCCCACCAACAGTGTAAGAAGGTTCCCTTTCTCCACATCCTCGCCAAAATTTGATGTGTCCTGTCTTCTTAATTTTAGTCATTCTAACTGGTGTGAGGTGGTATCTCATTGTGGTTCTGACTTGAATTTCCCTGATGGCTAGTGATGTTGAGCATTTTTTCATGTGTCTGATAGCCATTTGGATGTCTTCTTTGGAGAAGTGTCTGTTCATCTCTTCTGCCCATTTCTTGACTGGATTTTTTTTTTATTGAGTGTTGAGTTTCATAAGTTCTTTATAGATCTTGGATACCAGCCCTTTATCCACAATGTTATTTCCGAATATCTTCTCCCATTCTGTGTGTTGCCTCTTTGTTTTGTTGACTGTTTCCCTTGCTGTGCAGAAGCTTTTTATCTTGATGAAGTCCCAAAAGTTTATTTTTGCTTTTGTTTCCCTTGCCTTGAGAGACATGTCTTGAAAAAGTTGCTGAGACTGATGTTGAAGAGGTTACTGCCTATGTTCTCCTCAAGGATTTTGATTGATTCCTTTCTCACATTTAGGTCTTTCATCAATTTTGAGTTTATCTTTGTGTATGGTGTGTGTATGTAAGTTTGTGTATGGTATAAGAGAATGGTCCAGTTTCAGTCTTCTGGTTGTGGCTGTCCAATTTTTCTAGCACTATTTATCGAAGAGACTGTCTTTGCTCCATTGGATGTTCTTTCCTGCTTTATCAAAGTTTAGTTGACCATAGAGTTGAAGTTCCATTTCTGGGCTCTCTATTCTGTTCCTTTTATCTATGTGTCTGTATTTGTGCCAGTACCATGCTGTTTTCATGATCACAGCTTTGTAATATGGCTTGAAGTCAGGCATTGTGATGTCCCCAGCTTTGGTGTTCTTTTCCAACATTACCCTGGATATTTGGGGTCTTTTCTGGTCCCATACACATTTTAGGATTGTTTGTTCCAGCTCTGTGAAAAATTTCAATTGTATTTTGATAGAGATGGCTTTGAAAATGTAGATTGCTCTGGACAGCATAGACATTTTATCAATGTTTATTCTTCCAATCCATGATCATGGAATGCTTTTCCATCTCTTGTATCTTCCTCAATTTTTTTCATAAGTGTTCTGTAGTTTCTAGAGTATAGATCCTTTACCACTTTGATTAGGTTTCCTCCTACGAATCTTATGGTTTTCAGTGCTTTTGTACATAGGATTGATTCCTTAATTTCTCTTTCTTCAGTCACATTGTTAGTGTATAGAAAAGCAACTGATTTCTGTGCATTGATTTTGTATCCTCCCACATTACTGAATTACTGTATGAGTTCTGGGATTTTGGGGGTGGAAACTTTTGGGTTTTCCACATAAAGTATTATGCCATCTGTGAAGAGAGAGTTTGATGTCTCCTTTCCAATTTGAATGCCTTATATTTATTTTTGTTGTGTGATTGCTGAGGCTAGGACTTCTAGTACTATGTTGAACAAGAATGGTGAGAGTGGGCATCCTTGTCATGTTCTGACCTTAAGGGAAAAACTCTCAGTCTTTCCCCATTGAGAGTGATATTCTCTGTGTGCTTTTCAGATGGCTTTTTGATATTAAGGTATGTTCACTCTATCCCTATACTTTGAGGAGATTTAATCAGGAAAGGATTCTGTTTTTTGTCAAATGCTTTTTCTGCATCAATTGAGAGGATCATGTTTCTTGTCTCTTCCTTTGTTAATGTGCAAATCACGTTGATTGATATGTGTATGTTGAACCACTGTTGCATCCAGGAATATATCCCACCTGGTCCTGGTGAATCATCCTTTTAATATATTGTTGGATCCTATTGTGTAGAATCTTGGTTAGTATTTTAGCATCCATGTTCACCAGGGATATTGGTCTGTAATTCTCCTTTTTGATGGGTCATTCTCTGGTTTTGGGATCAGGGTAATGTTGGCCTCACAGAACAAGTTTGGAAGTTTTCCTTCCATTTATATTTTTTGAGACAGCTTCAGTTGAATAAGTATTATTTATTTTTTAAATGTTTGGTAGAATTACCCTGGGAAGCCATCTGGCCCTGGAGTTGTGTTTTTTTGGGAGGTTTTTTATTACTGTTTTAATTTCCTTATTGGTTATTAGTCCTTTCAGATTTTTCTATCTCTTCCTGTTTCAGTTTTGTTAGTTTATGAGTTTCCAGGAATGCATCCATTTCTTCCAGATTGCTTAGTTTGTTGGCACATAACGGTTGGTAATAAGTTATAATAATTGTCTCTATTTCTTTGGTATTGTTTGTGATCTTTCCCCTTTCATTCATGATTTTATAAATTTGGGTCCTTTCTCTTTCCTTTTGGATAAGTCTGGCCAGAGGTATATCAATCTTATTAATTATTTCAAAGAACCAACTTCTAGTTTCATTCATCTGTTCTACTGTTCTTCTGGTTTCTTTATCATTGGTTTCTGCTCTAATCTTTGTTATTTCTGTTCTCCTGCTGGGTTTAGGCTTTATTTGCTGTTCTTTCTCTAGGTCATTTAGGTGTAAGATTAGCTTGTGCATTTATATTTTTCTAGTTTTTTGAGAAAGGCTTGGATGGCTATGTGCTTCCGTCTTAAGACTGCCTTTGCAGTATCCCATAGGTTTTGAACTGATGTGTTTTCATTTTCATTGGTTTGCATGAATTGTTTGAGTTCTTCATTAATTTCCTTGTTGACCCACTTGTTCTTTAGCAAGATGGTCTTTAACCTCCAAGTGTTTGAGTTCCTTCCAAATTTCTTCTTAAGGTTGAGTTCCAATTTCAAAGCATTGTGGTCTGAAAATATGCAGGGGATAATTTCAATCTTTTTATATCAGTTGAGAACTGATTTGTGACCCAGTATGTGGTCTATTCTGGAGAAAGTTCCATGTGCACTCGAGAAGAATGAGTATTCTGTTGTTTTAAGATGAAATGTTCTGTATACATCTATGAAGTCCATCTGGTTCAATGTGTCCTTCAAAGCTCTTGTTTCTTTGTTGATCTTCTGCTTAGAAGATCTGAAGATCTGTTACTGTGCGTGGAGTGGAAGTCTCCTAATATTAATGTATTATTATCAATATGTTTCTTTATTTTGGTTATTAATTGTTTCATATAATTGGCTGCTCCCATGTTGAGGGCATAGATATTTACAACTGTTAGATATTCTTGTTGGATAGGCCCTTTAAGTATGATATAGTTCTCCCTCTACATCTCTTTCCACAATCTTTGGTTTAAAATCTGATTTGTCTGGTGTGAGGTTTGCTACCTCAGCTTTCTTTTGAGGTCTATTGGCATGGTAAATTGATGTCCCTGCCCTCACTTTCAATCTGGTGATATCTTTAGATTCAAAATAAGTCTCTTGTAGACAGCATATAGATGAGTCCTACTTTTTTATCCAATCTGAAATCCTGTGTCTTTTTGTTGGAACATTTAGCCCATTTACATTCAGAGTAGTATTGAAAGATATGAATTTAGTGCCATTCTGTTGTCTGTAAAGTCTCTTTCTGTAGATTGTCTCTGTTTCTTTTTGGTCTATGTTGCTCTTGGGGTCTCTCTTCGCTTACAGTATCCCCCTTAATATTTCTTTCAGGGCTGGCTTGGTGGTCACATATTCTTTCAGTTTCTGTCTGTCTGGAAGCTCTTTATCTCTTCATCCATTCTGAATGACAGCCTTGCTGGATAAAGTGTTCTTGGCTGCATGCTCTTCTCATTTAGTACCCTGAATATGTCTTGCCAGCCCTTTCTGGCCTGCCAGGTTTCTGTGGCTAGGTCTGATGTTATTCTGATGTTACTCCCTCTATATGAAAGGAACCTCCTCTCTTTAGCTACTCTCAGGATATTTTCTTTGGTGGTAAGATTTGCAAGCTTCACTATTATATGTCCGGTTGTTGATATTTTTATTGATTTTTGGAGGGGTCCTCTCTGTCTCTTGGACACAAATGCTTGTGTCCTTCCCCAGGCTAGGGAAGTTCTCACATATGATTTGCTCAAATACACCTTCTAGCCCTCTCTCTTTCTCCATCCCCACCACGATCCCAATAATTCTGACATTGGAACATTTCATGGCATCATCAATCTCTCCAAGCCTTTTTTTATGGGCTTCTAGCTGCCTATCTCTGTTTTCCTCAACTTACTTCCTTTCCATCAGCTTATTTTCTAGATCACTTATTCTCCCTTCTGTCTCATTTACCCTGGATGTTAGAGTATCCATTTTAGACTGCATCTCATTCATAGCATTTTTTCCCCCAAAGAGCAATATTTATTTAGATTCAAGAGAAGATACAGATTCCAAGGGCTAAGTTCTGCCTGATTATATCTCATTTCTGCCCTTAGAGATTCTATATTGTCACTAATGTTTTTTTTCAAGCCTAGCTATTGACTTTATGATTGCTATCCTTAATTCTATCTGGTATCTAGCTATAGCCATAGCCGTTAGTTCTGTGGCAGAGGACATTGTCTCTGGTTCTTTTCTTTGTTGGGAGTTCTTCTTCCTAGTCTCTCTGTTGAGGGCAGGTTGAGTGAATGAATAGTGTCTAAAATATCAACCACGACCTAAGCAAAATCCACAGTGGTTGGAAATCACCATTGATAAAGAAAGCCAAACTGAAACAGAAGAATAAAATTTAAAAGAATAGAAAAAGAAAAGAAAAGAAAAAAGGGGGAAGGGAAGTGGGACTATAATCTCTCAATGTGGACAAACAGGGTGTTCCACTTGTTGCTGGGTTAATTCTGGTCTCTGTATTAGAGGGCATTACCTGCTTTCAGTGGTCCTTTCCTTAGAAAACAATTACAAAATTGTATAAAAATTAAACTACTTTCATATTAGCAATACACCTCAATCACCCATGGATTCAACAGACTTCAAAATAAAAACACAAAAAGGTTACTAACTGATTAAAGGAAAAAAATAAAACCTATTAAACTTAGGAAGTCTAGCTTAAATAGTACCTACAGGACTATCTCACCTCAAAATATACTTGAAGGAGTGAACACATCTCTGTACTACAGTGAATCATTTAAAAATAAGTCACTGGTAAGGACTATATATGTATAATGTTCATAACATTTCTTTCATGTTGTGATATTTTGTCAGTGTGTAATGTGCTGTGGAATTCAGTTTGCTAATAATTTTAGAGGAATTTTACATTTGTGGTCCTCAGGCATGTAGCCTGTAATTTTAATTTTCTTTTAGAATCCTCTGGCTTTGGTATCACATCAACATTTTTCTCATAAAATAAGTTTGGAAACATTCCCTGCTCTTCATTTTCTTTTTTAGAAGGGTTTGAGAAGGATACTTATTAAGTCTTCATTAAATGTTTGGTAGAGTTCACTAGTGATGTCATCTGCTCCTGCAATTCCTGTGTTGTAAGGTTTTGGTTACTGATACAATCCCTTACTTGTCAATGGTCTGCTTAGATTTTCCATTTCTTCGTAATTCAATCTTGGTAGATTGTATTTTTACAGAAATGTATCTTTTTCTTCTAGGTTAGCCAATTTCTAGGCATATAATTGTTCATAGATGCTTCTTATGACTATTTGTCATTCTGTTGTATCAGTTGCAATATGTCTTTCATTGATGATAATTTCATTAATTTTAGTCCTTTCTCTTTTTCTCAGTCTAGCTAAAGGTTTGCCAATTCTGTTTATCTTTTCAAAAGACAATTCTTTATTATGTTGGTTTTTATTTTGTTTTTGTGGTCTCTATTCCATTTCTAGCTATTATAATAATAGCTCATATAAGTGAGATCATTTCGTATTTTACTTTCTCCATCTTATTTCACTTAGCATGATGCTCTCTAGGTCCATTCATGTTGTCTTGAGTGACAAGATTTTATATCATACGTATCTCTGCATCTATCATTGAACACTTACATTACTTCCATATCTTGGTTATTGTTAATAATACTGCCAAAAACATGGAGTGCATATATCTTTTTTTAATTAAATAGAGATAGTATCTTAAAAATTCAAAATAACTAATACCAAAAAGATCTGAAATAACAGATGTGGATGAGGATGAGTAGAAAAGGAGCCCTCAAACCCTTTTGGAGGGAATGTAAATTGGTGCAGACACTTTGGAAAACAGTGTGGAGGTTCTTTATAAAATTAAAAATAGAAATATCATATAAACTAGTAATTCTAATGCTGGGTATTTACCTGAATAAAATATCAGCTGTTCTTTTATTGATTTTCTGTCTTGATGACCTACTCTACATTCAAAGTGGGGTGTTGCCTCCTATTATTGAATTTGTATTTTTTTTTTCGGTTATGTTTATATTTCTTTATATATCTTAGTATTTTGATGTGTGGTGCATATATATTTACAATTCTTCTATCAACTTGATAAATTGTCCCCTTGACCATTATTTAATTACCTTCTTTGTTTCTTTTGACAGTTCTTGATTTAAAGTCTATTTTGTGTGAAGTAAGTATTGCTTTTTTGCTATTTTGGTTACCATTTACATGACATTTCTTTTTTCACCCTTTCTCCCTTTTAACCTATGTATACTCTTAAAGCAAAAATAAGCCCCTTATAGGTAAAATACAATTGGATATTTTTTAAATTTTTACCAGTTTATGTCTATTTATTAGAGAATTTAATCCATTTATATATAAAGTAATTATTAAAAGGTAAATACTTTCTACTATCATTTTTATTTTCTTCCCCTGTGCTTTGAAGTTTCTTTGCCTCTTTCTTTCTCCTGCTGTCTTTCTTTTTGATCATGTGTGTGTGTGAAAACTTTGATTACTTTATCCTAATCTTTTGTGTATCTAAATAGGTATTTTCTTATTAATCACTATAAGGCATATATATCATGTTATAATATATATATATATATATCATGTTATAATAAAGCAGTCTATTTTTACCTGATAACAACTTAACTTAATTGCATGCAAAAATATATTTTAGATTTTATTTATCTATATTTTGTGTTATTAATGCCACTATTTATGACTTTTTATAATGTTTAAACAACAATGAATATTGTAGCTATAGTTCTCTTAATACTTTTTGTGTTTTAACTTTTGCAGTCATGTTAAAAGTGATTTGTGCATTAACATTATAGCTCCAGAGTATTCTGAATTTTAATATATACACTTTTTACAGCTATATTGCATACTTTCATATGTTTTCTTTTTTTTTTTACGGATTTTATTTATTTATTTGATAGAGAGAGCAAGAGAGCACAAGCAGGGGGAACACTAGAGGGAGAGGGAGAATCATGACCTGAACCAAAGGCAGATGCTTAACCATCTGAGCCACCCAGGCACCCCTCATATGTTTTCATGTTGCTGTTTAGCATACTTTTGTTCCAACTTGAAGAACTCCATTTAGCACTTCCTGTAGGGCAAACCTAGTGGTCATAAACTCTCTGTTATTGTTTGTCTGGTAATGTATCTTTTATTTATTTCTGATATACAGTACTGTCAGGTAAAGTATTCTTGGTTGGAAAGTTTGCTCCTTCTGGGCCTTCCATAATACTTATACTATTTCATTCAATGATATGCCATAATTCCCATTGAGTCTTTTTGTTTGTTTCTCTGACTAGGCAATTTTAAGATCTCGGTCTTTGAATTCAGTTATTCTTTTTTTCTGTTTGATTATATTAGTTGCAGAATTTCTCTACTTAGCCTTTGGTTCACTCTAAAATTTGGTTTTCGTTTTTAATAGTTTCAATATCTTTATTGAACTTTACATTTTGGTCATGCATTTTTTCCTGATTATGTTTAGTTGTCTATGTTCTTTTAAGATAATTATTTTGAATTTTGTGTCAGGCAATTCATAAATCTTTATTTTCTTGAGGACAGCCACTGAAAGATTATTTTGTCACTTTTATGGGCTTATGTTTTCATATTTCATGATCCTTAAAGTCTTGAATTACTGTTTAACATTTAAAGAATTTTTTTTTCCTTCTCCAGTCCTTGATGAGTGGCTTGAGGATAGAAAGATATTTACCTGTCAGTCCTGTTAGAGAAAAGGTCTCTCAATTATTTTCTACAGATGCACCCATCTCACTCCTTTTTTTTTTATTATTGGGAGAAAGTCAGGGATTGTGTGCCTTCTTTCACTCTCACATATCAAACTTGGGTGTTGGAATATTTTCATTTATTTTTCCCAGGGCAGTAGAGTTCAAGATTGCATACTTTCTCTCAATTGCACAGAGTCAAGCTGGTTACTGACATCCTTTTGCCATCTGAGCTGGTTTGTATGCTATCTGTTGAAGTGCATACACACCATATGTGGAAGTTAACATGCATCATCATGGAGGTGTGTCCACAGGTTTGGAGCATGTATTACCCCATTGGAAGGGCTACAAGTGAGTCACCCCTCAAAGTTCATAGGCAGAGTCCCCAAGCCAGTTAGCAGAATCTGCTGCTGGTTTTTGAGGTCTATGTGGTGGTTGCTGTGAGGCCCCTGCAACCTTTCCTCTATTCTTAGCACCTCCAGACTATTCATCTATACCTACCATCTCAGTAATCTGGTAAGACAAGACATATATGAACCTCTTGGGCAATATCCTGTGAGGCAGGGGAATCCACATCCTCACTTTGCTCTTATTTTCTCCCATGGGATAGATTGTAAGCCAAGTATGTCTCTTCATTCTAAGTGATATGCCCTTACGGGAAAGTGTCATGAATAAAATGCAATTATTCTTCTTACCCTCTTACACGAGTCTATTCTTGGATTCTTTGGTTGATTAATGCCCTGGAATTTTTCCTCTGGGCTCCTGTGTTCCCTCAAAAGCATCGCCATTTATGGATAGTTGTGAGAATTATTGTATCCATAAATTTATTAGAGCTGGAATCTATTTACTCATCTTGTTTCAAATCCCCTTTTTTATATTATATACCATACACAAAGATAAACTCAAAATGGATGAAAGACCTCAATGTGAGACAGGAATCCATCAAAATCCTAGAGCAGAACATAGGCAGTAACCTCTTTGACATTGCCCACAGCAACTTCTTTCAAGATACATCTCCAAAGGCTAGTGAAACAAAAGCAAAAATGAATTTTTGGGACTTCATCAAGATAAAAAGCTTCTGCACAGCAAAGCAAACAGTCAACAAAACAAAGAGGCAACCCACAGAATGGGAGAAGATATTTGCAAATGACACGATAGATAAAGGGCTGGTATCCAAGATCTATAAAGAACTTCTCAAACTCAACACCCAAAAAACAAATAATCAAGTCAAAAAATAGGCAGAAGACATGAACAGACACTTCTCTGAAGAAGACATACAAATGGCTAACAGACACATGAAAAAATGTTCATCATCATTAGCCATCAGGGAAATTCAAATCAAAACCACATTGAGATACCACCTTACACCAGTTAGAATGGCAAAAATTGACAAGGTAAGAAACAACAAATGTTGGAGAGGTTTGGAGAAAGGGAAATCCTCTTACACTGTTGGTGGGACTGCAAGTTGGTACAGCCACTTTGGAAAACAGTGTGGAGGTTCCTCAGAAAATTAAAAATAGAGATATGCTGTGACCCAGCAATTGCACTCTTGGGTATTTACCCCAAAGGCACAGATGTAGTGAAAAGAAGGGCCATATGCACCCCAATGTTCATAGCAGTAATGTGCACAATAGCCAAACTGTGGAAAGAGCCGAGATGCCCTTCAATAGATGAATGGATAAAGAAGATGTGGTCTATATATACAATAGAATATTACTCGGCCATCAGAAAGGATGAATACCCAACTTTTACATCAACATGAATGGGACTGGAGGAAATTATGCTAAGTGAAATAAGTCAAGCAGAGAAAGTCAATTATCATATGGTTTCACTTATTTGTGGAACGTAAGGAATAGCATGGAGGACATTAGGAGAATGAAGGGAAAAATGAAGGGGGGGAAATCAGAGCGAAGGTGAACCATGAGAGACTATGGACTCTGAGAAACAAACTGGGGGTTTTAGGGGGTAGGTGGGTGGGGGGATTGGTTAGCCCAGTGATGGGTATTAAGGAGGGCATGTACTGCATGGAGCACTGGGTGTTATACGAAAACAATGAATCATGGATCACTACATCAAAAACTAATGATGTAATGTATGGTGACTAACAAAACATAATAAAATAAAATTAAAAATATATTATAGATTCAAATAGACATCAATGAAACAAATTTATAACCATAATATTATTTTTATTGCTAATTTTTAAAAATATCATTGAAGGTTTAGGCCTTCTTTATATACTCATTAAATACATTTTTTTAACCCAAATCATCTATGAATGACCTTTAGTTTTGCAATAGTTTTATTCTTGAAGCACCATATCAAGGGCTTAGGATATCATTTAAGTCTTGACTTTTTCTTTATATAAAAATTATCATAGTACTAATATTAAATTCGTTATTTTTTTTAGTGAAAGACCTATTTCAAAATTTCCTCTACTGCCTAACTGCTAATATATAAGTTAATATAATATTATATATAATATATATATTATATATATAGGCTTTCTTTTATTTAAATAAATAAATTAAAAGTGTATTATGGATATTACTTTATTGATTTCACCAATTTCTTTCATATCTATTTACTTGGAAGAGAATCCTGGAAGTGCAGTATTTGTATAATAGTCTTTTACAACTGAAAATTGAAAAGATATGGAATATAGCATCCATAATTGCTTATGAGATTGACAATGCTATGTCTTTTCTATTCATTGTGTTAAATGTTACATTTATAGTAAATAGAAGACCCATTATATGTGCTTTGGGCAAATTATAAGACTACAATACAGTTATCTAAATTATCTGTCAGTTTGTTAACCAGAAATATTTTAAAAATTAAATAATTTCTAAAAATGGACTTAATCCAGTCAAACGTTTAGGCATTACCAAGTTTTTCTCACATTACTGATAGAATCAATAAGAGAAATTTTATTTTTATGTCTTTTGTGAACATGACTCTGTAAATAACCTGGATGGGTCTCACAGAAAAATCCTAAACCATCTCCATGTTCTCCATTCCCTGGTGTTATTCTCATGATTATGTTATACTTTAAAATAAGAGTAAATTGTGCAGCTATAATTAAGATCACAAATCAATAGATTTTAAGAATTCAAAGATGGTTTATCTTTGATTGGCTTTTCTTAACCGGTTGACATTTTCCATAGGAGGACTTAGGTCTTCCCTGAAATCACAGAATTTCTCATGCTGGCTTTCAAAAATTAGCAGACATATGTTATTCAGCTTCATAGAAATGATTCACTTCAACAACCACATGATCTTAGAATGTGACCAGATAAAACTGCAGCCCCAGCCAACACCTGGATTTCTACTTTGTGATAGGAAACGCTGACGTATATAAACTGTGATGTAATAAATGGTTGCTATATGCAGCTGTTAAATTTGTGTTAATTTGTTATACAGTGGGGATGTTGTAATACAATTTTAACAGAACAGTTCATACTCATATTAGGGCATAAAGGTTTTTCCTCTTTAGCCACAAGAGTCTCTAGAATTATATGTCTATGTCATCTATATCTGTATCTATGTTGATACTTATATAGAGTTAGATACACATGAATATCATTATAAAAATAAATTTGGAGTTGTCCTACTTGAGATTTGAGAATATGCAGCTTACAGAAAACCAAAACTTCCTCATTAAACAAAATACATTATGTTTTTATACAATTACAGTACACAATCCATATAAGGATCAAGATATCCAAGGATGAGAAATCCAGGTTTTAGCATTTATTTTCACATTTTAGTTTTCCATGTATGAGACTGGTATTTATAGAAAAAAGGAAATAAATGAGAACACCCCAGTAATCCACCATCCTGAAGAAGGACAATGTCCAGGACAATTAAAGCTCAATATGCCTATGTCTTCATATAATACCTCTCTTTTTTCCATCCAGTTATGATAAATGCATTTTCATAATGATCCTACATTCATTCCCATATCTTGGTATATAAAGAGATTGGTCATTCATTTTTATTTTTAAGTGATCACTCCAAATTAAGACATTGTATTTTCCAGAATTCATTTTTTTTTTTGCTAAGATTCAGTTTATGACATGTTAAAAAACACAATAAACTTAATCAACACAATCAATCGGATGTTATCATGGGCAATAGTCTGTATTTGTAAACTGAGAGTATAAAAAATGAATAAATTGTGGGTCTTGTCTTGCAACAAATATTTCCTTATAGCCATTGCTTGAACTTACCATATAAATGTAAAATATTTGAAGAAAAAGATGCAGTCTTTCAATTTCTAAAACTTATGTTGTTGTTTATAGATCTACAAAGATCAACAAATATTAATTAATTGTATTGATTGAATCCATATATTTGAGCATAAATCAAATATAGGAGAAAAACAAACAAAGCAGAAAGATTATCAGGCAATTTGTTCTCCAGACTTACCCTTCCCCAACACCTTCATGAATGCTCTGGCCACTTCCTTGTTGTGAAGGCTGTAGATGAGGGGATTCAGCATGGGAGTAAGGATGGTGTAGAAGGCTGACACCATCTTTTCCTGGGTGGGGAATGATCAGAAACAGGCCGCATGTATATGAACATGGCTGCTCCATAATACATTCCCACCACAATGAGGTGAGAGGAGCAGATGGCAAAAGCTTTTTGGCAGCCTTCCCCAGACCCCATGTGAATGACAGTCACAATAACACAAACATAGGAAGCAATGATTACTGCTACAGGGAAAAGAAGCATAATAACACAACAGATAAATATCATCCTTTCAAATAACAATGTGTTGGTTCATGACAGAGTGAGAAGGGCAGGGACATCACAGAAAAAATGGGGTATTTCCAGGGCTCCACAATATGAGAATGATAATGCAACTGCAACTTCAATTATACCATCAAGGGAGCCAAGAATCCATGAAGAAGCTGCCATGAGGCCATAGATTTTCTGGTTCATGAGAACTGAGTATTGTAATGGGTGACAAATGGCAACATAACAGTCATAGGCCATTGGAAACATTCTGCTCCAAGCAGGGACACATATAAGAACATCTGGTCTCCACAACCAGCAAGAGAGATGGACTTCCTGCCAGACAAGTAGTTGAAGGCCATCTTGGGTACAGTGGTGCAGATGAGCATGAGGTCCACGAGGGACAGTTGGCTGGGGAGGAAGTACATGGCTGTGTGAAGCTGGGTGTCCAGATAGATGAGGAGAATCATGACAGTGTTTCCAATGAAGGCCACTGTGAAGACGCCCAAAACCAGAGAGAAGAGGAAGATGTGGGTGGGCTTGTGATTGAAGATTCCCAGTAGGATGAAGCCTGAATTGAAGGTCTGATTCTCCCATGCCATGATAAATATGTTGACTGCATGGAACAGAAGTGAAACATGGCTGGGATTGTGTTATAGAAATATTAAGCACTTCCTTCCTAAGTCACCCTTCTACCAAATTGCCTAAGCAAGAGAAAATTGGTTCTCTGGTCATAATTTTTTTTTTCATTTTTAGACTAGGTATATTAAAGCATAATTTTAGCTTGATATGATTTTTAATACAACTTGCTTTGTTCATAGACATAGTAAATTACATGGTAAAAATATGAGAGTTTTCTCAAGTCATATAATCAGGTTAGGGTAACTAGTCAACTCCTAGATTATCCATTCACTTAAAAAAAAAAACATTATGATCATGAAAGACATACATTTCTGAGAAGCTGATGAGATTTTCTTTCTGTTTCTTTATATTTTCCATGAGACTTAGCGTAACAATTCTACTGAAGAGTAGAGAGAATCATGTATTGATGGAAATGAGACAAGGTTAATCAAATGACAGGTAAACAGAAGACATCAAGAAGTCAGCAATCAGATGTCCATTAAGTAATATTCATTCTAATTAAGGTGAATGGTAGTGGAAATAGCTCCTCATAAATATACCGTTTCCTCACTCATCTCTAAAAACGATGTGTGTCCGGAGCACCTGGGTAGCTCAGTTGGTTAAGCATCTGCCTTTGGCTCAGGTCATGATCTCAGGGTCCTGGGATCAAGCTCCATGATGGGCTCCCTGCTCAGTGGGGAGTTTTCTTCTCCCTTTCCCTCTGTCCCTCTCCTCTGCTCCTGCTCTCTCCCTCTAAATAAATAAATAAATAAATAAATAAATAAATAAATAAATAAATAAATAAATAAAATTATATATATATAAAATTCTCTATTTTTACATTCATTTCTTTTCCTTATTTACCTCCATTTTCAAAAGACAAAACATTCTTTTACTTTCTTCCCTAGCAGTCCCTGAACAAATTGAAAATACATGCTGTCTCTACCACTTTGTGTCCTCCTAAGCTTTTATCTCTGTATCTCTGTAGTATTCACCAATTCTGTGTATGTAATATTTCAATTATAATTCAGGTGTTCAATACATCCTAAATTCCTAATCAGTTATAAATTCTCTTAGATATATTTCTTACATTTATAATGCTTATCAAGAAACTCACTTTTTACATTTATAATGCTTATCAAGAAACACTGTGTAAATAAGTATAGTTCATGCTACTTAAATTTTCAGGTTTTTTTTTTTTTTATTTTTCCACTCTTCATACACACAATTGTTAATTAAATGTTTCTAACACAATCTTTTAGCCATATTCAAACTTGTCATTATGCATATTATAGAAAAACCTTCAAACATTCCTATTGAAAAATGCACATGAGTTTTTAAGCTTCTTATTAAAATGTATTTCCCAACAGAAAATTACCACATCACTTGACTCAGTAGAATTTCAGTTCTTCTAACAAGCAGTATGTTCTTTCTATTTCACTGTTTAGTTTTTGTGTCTTTATTAAGAGGGGGAGCATTGACATTATGCAGCCTTGTAGGTTCAGTTATCCTAATATGCATTCAACTAAACTCTCCTGTCCCACTTTTCTCCCCCTTATTCACTATCTCTCTCAGGTTTCTCTTTAACTCATTTTTTTCTTTAATATACATACGATCTTTCCATGTTCAGCTGGTATCAACTGTATTTAGTCAATATTACTCCTTTGCTCTGCTCTTCCTACCCTAATCTCTTAAATCCCCTTTTCTCAGAATACATTTATTGAAGCTGATGAGTATAACAAAAATAATTGGTGATGCCTTTGGGAAAGGCCCATCAGTATTTCTAGAAAGCCCATCTTACATTAAAGAGGGTATGTGATATGATGAGCACTGGGTGATATACTCAACTAATGAATCATTGAATATTATAGCAAAAACTAATATGTACAATACTTTGACCAAATTTAAATTTAAAAAGCCCATCTTATTTGCATCATACCTCAATATTACAAATAAAACGAACTTTCTATTCTTTTCTTCACCCAATACTAGTTTTGGATTTTCCCAAAGAATAACTGTATTGTGTCACTCCTCTTAAAACTTCGATTCTCAAATGGCTCAAATTGTCTGTAGAGCAGATTCTCATCCCCTTGCTGATCTTGTTTTGAGATATTGTAGAAAGTCATTCAAGACTCAAATATCCAAACAGATATCTCCAAGATATCTGCTCTCCATTTCCCAATACCAACTTTATGCATTACTACTTACAGATCTCAAAGATACAATACATAAGTCTGAGCTTAAGTCTCTTTTTAGGAATGTCTGCTCTTCCACAATCCTTCCTTTATAAATCACATCTCCCTTCAAATTCCAACACAGGACTATATTTCTCCATGCCTCTTTCTTCATTCTATAGCTAGCAAGCTCTACATATACTAAACTTACAGGAGATGTATGACCTCTACCTCTGTTCTATATAAAAGGCAGATATTATGGACCTTCAGATCAGAGAAACCTGAGCTTACAATCTTGCTCTACCACCAAATTGTATGTCAACAGGCAGGTTAACTGATGTCTCTGAGATTATGCTTTGAATTCCCTCTATCCCTCACAGGGTTGTTATAAAGTAGAATGAGTTAATTCTTTAAAGTTCCTCATCAAAATATGTGTATCATACCTTGAATTCATTATATGAACATTACCATAATTACTTATATCCTGTCACATCCTCCCCAATTTGCAGTAATCTTCACTGTTATTCCCCTTGATTATTTAAAAAAATATTCTATTTTTCTTACTAGATTGTTGGTTCCTGACTGGTAAACTATCTGCTTATTTTATATGTGTTTAATCCAGCTAAAATGGTTTACAGAAAAATGAAGGCCATAAGATCCTCACAGGTGATTGGTAACAAGAACAAATAGACTACATGCACTGGAGAGTCTTGCAGTGATTTTCAACTTAGCATTTATAACACTGTTCTAAATAATACCTTACATTATTTAACATCTTCACAGGTATTATTTAATTTAATCTTCAAAAAGAAGATTAATTTTGTTCTCCTGTTTCCTGGTTCCTTCATATATTAATTATAACACTATCACTCTTTTTTAAATCTCTCATATTTTCTTTCTTTTTTTTAAAATTACTACACCCCATGTGGGGCTTGAATTCACAACCCCAAGATCAAGAGTCACATACTCTACTGACTGAACCAGCCAGGCACCCCAATCTCTCTTATCTTTAAACTCTTAATCAACTCTACAAGATTAAAGAAAAAACAGGCAGTTGAATTTCTATTTTTAAATAAAATAAATAAATTTCTCATTGTGGTTTGACCTTAGTTAACTCTAAAGAGAGTTCTGCTAAAGTTCACCCGTATTTCAAACTGATGAATCAAGTGATCTTATTCTCATCATTCAACTTAAGATTCCTATATTTGAGATATCAGCACTGTTTCAAATGATTCTTTTTTTGAAAGCTGCTATTGGTGATTGCTCTTTTCTGATTCTATTACTAGTTGTCTTATCACTATCCTCAAATACACTGGGTTAATTTTCTCTTCATAAAATATTTTGATATCCTAAGACTTTTTGTTTTCTTGTTTCAAGTTTTTATTTAAATTCCAGTTAGTTAACATATAGTGTAATATTGTTTCAGTAGAATTTAGTGATTCATCATTAACATCTAACACTGTGCTCATCACAAGTGCACTCTTTAATATGAGCACACATTTAGTGCATCCTCCCTGCCCTTCTCCCTCCATCAACCCTCAGTTTGTTCTCTATAGTTAAGAGCCTGTTTTATGGTTTGCCTGTCCCTGCCATATCCATCTGTTTTCTTTCTTAAATTCCACATATGAGTGAAATCATATGGCATTTGTCTTTCTCTGACTTACTTCCGTTAATATAATATAAAAAAAGAATGAAGTCTTGCAGTTGCAACTATGTGGATAGAACTAGATTTACTAAGACTTTTGGACATGCCTTTCTGTTTCTCATAGGTTCACACCTATGAAGACTCTATCTGTATATTATCAACCAATATATTTTCTTTTCTGAATTACAGATGTTACCAAAAGCCAACAATTTATATTTACTTTGATATTACTTTCTTGCCTCATACTCACTATACCATATTCTGAACTTTTTTTTTATTCTTATGTTAATCTCCATACATTACATCATTAGTTTTACATGTAATGTTCCATGATTCATTGTTTCTGCATAACACCCAGTGCTCCATGCAGAATGTGCCCTCCTCAATACCCACCACCAGGCTAACCCATCCTCCCACACCCCTCCCCTCTAGAACCCTCCATTTGTTTTTCAGAGTCCATCGACTCGCACGGTTCGTCTACCCCTCCCGATTTCCCCTGCTTCATTCCTCCCCTCTGCTACCTTCTTCTTCTTCTTCTTCTTTTTTTTTCTTGACATATATTGTATTATTTGTTTCAGAGGTACAGATCTGAGATTCAACAGTCTTGCACAATTCACAGCGCTTACCAGAGCACATACCCTCCCCAGTGTCTATCACCCAGTCACCCGATCCCTCCCACCCCACCCCCCACTCCAGCAACCCTCAGTTTGTTTCCTGCAATTAAGAATTCCTCATATCAGTGAGATCATATGATACATGTCTTTCTCTGTTTGACTTATTTCGCTCAACATAATACCCTCCAGTTCCCTCCACGTCATTGTAAATGGCAAGATCTCATTCCTTTTGATGGCTGCATAATATTCCATTGTATATATATACCACCTCTTCTTTATCCATTCATCTGTCGATGGACATCTTAGCTCTTTCCACAGTTTGGCTATTGTGGACATTGCTGCTATAAACATCGGGGTGCATGTACCCTTTCGGATCCCTACTTTTGTATCTTTGGGGTAAATACCCAGTAGTGCA
>NC_058409.1:3238357-3255050 GCF_002201575.2 Neomonachus schauinslandi | reverse complement strand
GAATGGTTTGATCCCTATCCAGCTGAATTCCTGAGAGGAGACGAAATACAGGTCTCCTACTCCTCCGCCATCTTGCTCTGCCCCCCCATATTCTGAACTTTTATCTTTCAGTGAATTTACTGCTTTCTAAAAACCTATTTGAGCTTCTAAGTCATCTCCATAATTTTAAAGGCATTCCTTCTTAATTGCTATGTAGGAACAATATTTTAGAAGGGAAATGTCTGTGTTTTCATGATCCTCCTAATTGTGTGTAAGAATTAATGGACTATTTTATGTAGTCAATAGCTATGTAAACAGAAAGAGCAATTTATTTCATCATGTTCTCAAAATCATTTCATATTGCTTGATTTAAAAATAAAAAACCTTTGTAAAGTCAATCAGAGAAAGACAATTACCTTACAGTTTCATTCATATGTGGAATATAAGGAATAGCGCAGAGGCTCATAGGGGAAGGGAGGGAAACTAATTGGGAAGAACTCAAAGAGGGAGACAAACCATGAGAGACTCTTGACTCTGGGAAACAAACTGAGGGTTGTGGGAGGGGAGGTGGGTGGAGGGTTGGGATAACTGGGAGATGGGCCTTAAGGAGGGCATGTGATGTGATAAGAACAGGGTGTTATATAAGACTGATGAATCATTCAACACTACATCTGAAACTAATGGTGGCCTAATTGAATTTAAATTAAAAAAACTAACAAAAAACACTTTTGTAAACCTATTTCATGAGAAATGGTTCCTCACTCTTACATTGACAGGCATTTTCTTTACTGATTTGTGTAGTTGTCTCATGTATTTAGTATTTATTGGTATTTATATTTCCTTTTCAAAGAATTTCATTTAAAAATAAATTATTTAGAAAAAAGATAATAGAAATATAATTTCACTTTTTTATACATATGACCAATTTTTATAGAATCATATCTTGGATAGGATCATCTTTCTAAATTTTTAAAATTTGTTTTTATTTAAGATTATTTATATATTTATTATTTATTTGAGGTAGAGAGATAGAGAGAGAGAGATCACAAGCAGAGGGGAAGGGTAGAAGGAGAAGCAGACTCACTGCTAGGCAGGGAGCCCAATGTGGGACTCAATCTCAGGACCCTGGGATCATGACCTGAGCCAAAACAGACGCTTAATTGACTGAGTCACCCAAGTGCCCTTTAAAATTTTTTTTTAAATTAATGTTTTGGGTTCTATTCCTATGGTTAAAAACATTATGTCACTGATGATTTCATCCTTTGCCATTTTTCTTTCTAAAGTTTTATTAAATATGATTGTACTTTATTTTCCATATTAATCTTAGAATTAGTTAATTTTTTCCCTCAAAACTGTTGTGGTTTATTTTATTTATTTATTTTTTAAAGAATTTTTTATTTATTTGACAGAGAGAGACACAGTGAGAGAGGGAACACAAGCTGGGGGAGTGGGAGAGGGACAGGGAGAATCAGGCTTCCTGCTGAGCAGGGAGCCCTATGTGGGGTTTGATCCCAGGACCCTGATATCATGACCTGAGCTGAAGATAGACGCTTAACTACTGAGCCACCCGGGTGCCCCAAAATTGTGGTTTATGTTACAATTGCAGTATATGTGGGTTCCTGAAGACTTGGAACAATCCCATGTTATCTTCAAACTGCTTAAACCCAGGAGTGCCTGGGTGGCTCAGTCAGTTAAGTGTCTGCCTTCAGCTCAGTTCATAATGCCAGTGTCCTGGGATTGAGTCTCACATCAGGCTCTCTACTCAGTGGGGAGTCTGCTTTTCCCTGTCTGTCTCCCTCTGTGTTCTCTTTCTCTCTCTCTTAAATAAATAAAATCTTAAAAAAAAAACAAGAAAACTTCCTGTAGTTTGAGACCCTTGGTAATTTTAAATTATCAATAAATCATATTTAATGAGTGCTGTGCCAAGGTTATAAATCAACTAAATCTACGTAATTCCTCCCTGATTCATACTTAAGTAAACAGTATGACCAATTAAAATGTATACTAATTTAGTAAATTGAATTAAGCTATAAGTGATTTTGTCCTTAGATTTTATAGGATAACTATAGATAGCTGTAAGAATTTGAGAGAAGTGCCATGACCTTGCTTTAGAGATCAGCTAAAGCTCCCTGAATCTCACACACTAGATCTGAAATTGTTAAGTGGAGGAAGCCTTTACTTTGAGGTGGGCTTGGTCAGAGTTTGTCATTTTAGGGGAGAATAAATGGATAGAATGCATTTGGGATATATTTGTTAAGAATGATAAGTTTCATACCATATTTAGTTACACTATAAAGTATAAATATTAATTTACCTAATATTACTTGTGGTTATTAGTCCCACCATTAGTTCTTTAGAAGAGCAAATTCTGCTTTCCCTTGTCCATTGTATTTCCTTCTTTTTTAAGATTTATTTTTATTTACTTATATATTTTATTTATTTATATTATTATTGATATATTTTATTCATTTAGAGAGAAAGTGTGCATGGGGGAGGAGCAGATGGTGAAGGAGAGAGAGAATCTCAAGCACTCCTTACTGAGCGTGGAGCCCAATGTTGGGCTGGATCTCAACACCCTGATATCATGACCTGAGCTGAAATGAAGAGTCAGACACTTAATTGACTAAGTCACACAGGTGTCCCTTTGTATTTCTTTCTAATAAATTTTATATTCTGTATTTTTATGTTTTATTTTACCATATGCTACCCTGTTTCATTAGTCTACCTTAGAAACTCTATTTAATTTTTTTTTAAATAAAGAGTTTATGTTTATTTATTTATTTATTTATTTTATTATGTTATGTTAGTCACCATACAATACATCATTAGTGTTTGATGTGGTGATCCATGATCCATTATTTTTGGAAAACACCCAGTGCTCCATGCAGTACGTGCCCTCCTTAATAACCATCACCAGGCTAACCAATCCCTCCTCCCCCCCCCTTTCAAACCCTGTTTGTTTCTCAGAGTCCATAGTCTCTCATTGTTCATCTGTCCTTTCTATTTTACCCCCCTTCATTTTTCCCTTCCTTCTCCTAATGTCCTCTGTGCTAGTCCTTATGTTCCAGAAATAAGTGAAACCATATGATAATTGACTTTCTCTGCTTGACTTATTTCACTTAGCATAATCTCCTCCAGTCCCACCCATGTGGATGTAATAGTTGGGTATTCATCCTTTCTGATGGCTGAGTATTATTCCATTGTATATATGGACCACATCTTCTTTATCCATTCGTCTGTTGAAGGGCATCTCGGCTCTCTCCACAGTTTGGCTATTGCGGACATTGTTGCTATGAACATTGGGGTGCATATGGACCTTCTTTTCAGTACATCTGTGTCTTTGGGGTAAATACCCAGGAGTGCAATTGCTGGATCATAGGGTAGCTCTATTTTTAATTTTCTGAGGAACCTCCACACTGTTTTCCAAAGTGGCTGTACCAACTTGTTTTCCCACCAACAATATAAGAGGGTTCCCCTTTCTCCACAACCTCTCCAACATTTGTTGTTTCTTTCCCTGTCCATTTTTGCCATTCTAACTGGTGTAAGGTGGTATCCCAATGTGGTTTTGATTTGAATTTCCCTGATGGCTAATGATGATGAACATTTTTTCATGTGTCTGTTAGCCATTTGTATGTCTTCTTCAGAGAAGTGTCTTTTCATATCTTCTGCCCATTTTTTGACTTGATTCTTTGTTTTTTGGGTGTTGAGTTTGAGAAGTTCTTTATAGATCTTGGATACCAGCTCTTTATCTATAGTGTCATTTGCAAAGATCTTCTCCCATTCTGTGGGTTGCCTCTTTGTTTTGTTGACTGTTTGCTTTGCTGTGCAGAAGCTTTTTATCTTGATGAAGTCCCAAAAGTTCATTTTTGCTTTTGTTCCACTAGCTTTTGGAGATGTATCTTGAAAGAAGTTGCTGTGGGCGATGTCAAAGCCTATGTTCTGCTCTAGGATTTGGATGGATTCCTGTCTCACATTGAGGTCTTTCATCCATTTTGAATTTATCTTTGTGTATGGTGTTAGAGGATGGTCGAGTTTATTTCTTCTGCATGTGGATGTCAAATTTGCCCAGCACCATTTATTGAAGAGATGGTCTTTTTTCCATTGCATATTTTTTCCTGCTTTGTCAAAGACTATTTGACCATAGGGTTGAGGGTCCATATCTGGGTTCTCTATTCTGCTCCATTGGTCTATATGTCTGTTTTTGTGCCAGTACCATGCTATCTTGGTGATCACAGCTTTTTAATATAGCTTGAAATTGGGCAACGTGATGCCCCCAGCTTTGTTTTTCTTTTTCAACATTTCCTTGGTGATTCGGGGTCTTTTCTGATCCCAAAGAAATTTTAGGATTGTTTGTTCCAGCACTTTGAAAAATGTCATTGGAATTTTGATCAGATGGCATTGAAGGTATAGATTGCTCTGGGTAGCATAGACATTTTAACAATGTTTATTCTACCGACCCATGAACATGGAATGTTTTTCCATCTTTTTGTGTCTTCTTCAATTTCTTTCATGAGTGTTCTGTAGTTCCTAGAGTATAGATCCTTTACCTCTTTTGTTAGGTTTATTCTGAGGTATCTTATGTGTTTTTTTGGTGTTATTGTAAATGGAATCGTTTCTCTAATTTCTCTTTCTACAGTTGCATTGTTGGTGTATAAGAAAGCAACTGATTTCTGTGCATTGATTTTGTATCCTGCAACATTACTGAATTGCTGGATGAGTTCTAGTAATTTGGGGGTGGAGTCTTTTGGGTTTTCCACATAAATTATCATGTCATCTTCAAAAAGAGAGAGTTTGACTTCTTTTTGCCAATTTGAATACGTTTTATTTCTTTTTGTTGTCTGATTGCTGTTCCAGGACTTCTAGTATTATGTTGAATAATAGTGGCGAGAGTGGGCATCCTTGATGTGTTCCTGTACTTAAGGGAAAGGCTCTCAGCTTTTCCACATTGAGGATGATATTTGCTCAGGGTTTTTCATAGATGGATTTTATGAACTTGAGGAATGTTCCCTCTATCCCTATACTCTGAAGAGTTTTAATCAGGAAAGGATGATGTATTTTGTCAAATGCTTTTTTTGCATCAATTGAGAGGACCATATGGTTCTTCTCCCTCCTCTTATTAATGTGTTCTATCACATTGATTGATTTGCAAATGTTGAACCACCCTTGCATCCCAGGGATAAATCCCACCTGGTCATGGTGGATGATCCTTTTAATGTATTGTTGGATCCTATTAGCTAGGATTTTGTTGAGGATTTTGGAATCCATATTCATCAGGGATATCAGTCTGAAATACTCCTTTTTGAAGGGGTCTTTGCCTGGTTTGGGTATTAAGGTAATGCTGGCCTCATAGAATGAATTTGGAAGTTTTCCTTCTGTTTCTATTTTTTGAAACAGCTTCAGTAGAATAGGTATTATTTCTTCTTTGAATGTTTGGTAGAATTCCCCAGGGAATCCATCAGGCCCTGGACTCTTGTTTTTTTGGGAGGTTTTGGATCACTGCTTCAATCTTGTTACTTATTATTGGCCTATTCAGGTTGTCAATTTCTTCCTGTTTCAGTCTTGGCAGCTTATAGGTTTCCAGGAAGGCCTCCATTTCATCCAGATTGCTCAGTTTATTGGCATATAGTTGTTGATAATAATTTCTAATTATTGTTTCTATATCCTTGGTGTTAGTCGTGATCTCTCCCTTTCATTCATAATTTTATTAATTTGCATCCTTTCTCTTCTCTTTTGGATAAGTCTGGCCAGTGGTTTATCGATCTGATTAATTCTTTCAAAGAACCAGCTTCTAGTTTCGTTGATCTGATCTACTGTGTTTCTGGTTTCCTATTCATTGATCTCTGTTCTAATCTTAATTATTTCTCTTCTAATGTGTGGCTTAGACATCGTTTGTTGCCTTTTGTATAATTCTTTAAGGTGTAGAATTAGTTTGTGAATTCGGGATTTTTCTATTTTTTTTCGAGTGATGCTTGGATGGCTATGTATTTCCCCCTTAGGACCGCCTTTGCAGTATCCCATAGGTTTTGGACTGATTGTTTTCGTTCTCATTGATTTCCATGAATTGTTTAAGTTTTTCTTTGATTTCCTGGTTGACCCAAACATTCCTGAGCAGAACGGTCTTTAGCTTCCAAGTGTTTCAATTTCTGCCAAATTTTTTCTTGTGATTGAGTTCCAGTTGTAAAGCATTGTGGTCTGAGAATATGCAGGGAATAATCTCAGTCTTTTGGTACCGGTTGAGACCTGATTTGTGACCTGCTATGTGATCTATTCTGGAGAAAGTTCCATGTGCACTTGAGAAGAATGAGTATTCTGTTGTTTTAAGGTGGAATGTTCTGTATATATCTATGAGGTCCATATGGTCCAGTGTATCATTCAAAACTCTTGTTTCTTTGTTGACTTTCTGCTTAGATGATCTGTCTATTGCTGAGAGTGGAGTATTGAGGTCTCCTACAATTAACATATTGTTATCAATATAACTCTTCATTTTAGTTAACAGTTGGCTTATGTATATGGCTGCTCCCATGTTGGGGGCATAGATATTTACAATTGTTAGATCTTCCTGTTGGATAGACCCTTTAAGAATGATATAGTGTCCTTCTGTGTCTCTAAGTACAGACTTTAGTTTAAAGTCTAATTTGTCTAAGAATTGCTATTCCAGCTTTCTTTTGAGGTCCGCTGGCATGGAAGATGGATCTCCATCCCTTCACTTTCTGTCTGGATGTATCTTTAGGTTCAAAATGAGTCTCTTGTAAACAGCATATGGATGGATCCTGTCTTTTTATCCAATCTGCAACGCTGTGCCATTTTATGGGAACATTTAGGCTATTCACATTGAGCGTGATTATTGAAAAATATGAATTAATTGTCATCATGTTGCCTGTGAAGATCTTGTTTTTATAGATTGTCCCTGTAAATTTCTGTTGTATATCACTCTTGGGGTCTTTCTCCTTTTATAGAACCCCCCTTAATATTTCTTGCAGGGCCGGCTTAGTGGTCACATATTCTTTCAGTTTCTGCTGGTCTTGGAAGCTCTGAATCTCTCCATCCATTCTAAATGACAGCCTTACCGAATACAGCATTCTTGGCTGCATGTGAATATGTCTTGCGAGGCCTTTCTGGCCTGCCAGGTCTATATGGATAGGTCTGACGTTATTCTGATGTTCCTCCCTCTGTCCGTAAAGAATCTCTTCCCCCTAACTGCCCTTAAGATGGTTTCCTTGGTTCTAAGATTTGCGAATTTTACTATTACATGGGTGTTGGCCTGTTTTCCTTGATCTTGGAGGGGTCTTCTCTGCCTCTAGGACAGGAATGTTTGTTTCATTCCACAGATTAGTGAAGTTCTCAGCTATGATTTGTTCAAATATATCTTCTAGTCCTCTCTCTCTCTCCACTCTCTCTGGGATTCCAAGAATTCTGACATTGGAACGCTTCATGGTGTCACTTATTTCTCTGATTCTATTTTCATGGATTCTGAGTTGTTTTTCCCTGGCCTCCTTTTTTCCTTTTTTATCTATTAAATTGTCTTCCAGGTCAATGATTCATTCTTCTGCCTCAGTTACCCTAGCTGTTAGATTATCTAGATTAGATTGGATCTCATTGATAGCATTTTTAAGTTCTGCCAATTCAGCTTTCATTTCTGTCCTTAGACACTCTATGTTGCCATTAATTGATTTCTCCATTCTAGCTATTGTCTTCACAATTGCTAGCCTGAATTCCATCTCTGACATCTTGGTTATATCTGCATCCATTTGTAAATCTGTGGCATAAGTCATAATCTCTGAGTCTTTCCTATTTTGGGGGTTCCTCCTCCTAGTCATTCTGTTGATGGGTGCTTGAGGGAATGTATAGAGTCCAAATTATTGACCACAACCCAAGCAAGATGCACCTGGTTTCTAGGCACCTTAAGGTTGCTGGCCTCTTGTTCTCCCAGCCTGTCTTCTGGGGGAGGGGTTTGCTGCGCTGTTGTGTAGGCAACCCTGTTTGGGCAGATTTGTCCTGCCCCCCTGTGGTGGGGGATGGGGTCAGTGGGAACCAGTTTTTTGGGGCTTCTGTTCTCTGTCGGCTTTCCCTGGCTGCTTTCTGTGTCTCTTTCGAGAGTCAGAGCAGAAAAGACTGTTTCCAATCCTCTTCCTCAGAGTAGAGAGATCACAGTCTGTTGTTCAGTGAGCTCTCCAGGCCACACTATCTCCATCTCTGTCTGTGCTGCTTTAAACTGCAGGGTCCTGGGTTGTGCGCCCCTCTGCAGTGCTCCCAGTTCTCACCTCCAGGTCGGGGAACGTCTCTGTCCTTTGTGCTTCTAAAACTGCCAGCTGCCCCTGCTGCTCCAGGTTTCAGTCCTGGGGGCTGCCCTAAAGTCCTCTCCCCGCTGCTACCTGTCTGCGAGTCTGTGCCCTGTCCCTGGTGTGGGAGGCTATCGCTCACTGGTGGTGTAAGATCCCCAGGCCAGGCTCCCTCCTGCTGCCATTTATCCTCCGATACCTGCCCGCAGAATCAGGGCTCCCCACTTCGTACCTGGAAACCAACCTTCTGTGATATTTTGTTTGTAGAGATCCAGATCTTCTTACATCTCAGGCTGATTTCATGGGTGCTCAGAGTGGTCTGGTAGATATCCAGCTCAATTCTGGGGACCAGTTGGAATAGGGTCCCCTACTCCTCTGCCATCTTTTCCCCAATCCCTGAATCTATACTTAATTAAGAGCTGTACCACCATCAACTATTATCAAGCATATGGGTAAGAGGAACTTCAAAAAAGAACTCTTCCTTTTCATTTTCCACACCATCTACATTTCAGTCCTTTAATATAATATTATGGTCTTAATACCTCCCATATTATTTGAGTAGAGGCAATTCATGAGTAAAGCTATAACTAGGTTTGTCATGTGTAGAATTGAGTAGAAAACAATTTTTAAAATTGTATTTTAAAGTCTGATGATTGTTTCACTGAAAGCTTTGCATTTATATCATATATGAAATGAGTGTTTTAAGCCACTATTATTTTTCAAATATCACATACTCAATAAACAATTTAGAGCTTCTTTTCTGGCCAAGATATAAAGATTAGCTTACAGTCATTGATTTTGAACGACTAACAATTTTGATAAGGTAAAAACCCACATTCAATGACTAAGAATAGGATTAGGTAACTAAGCATACCATGATTGTTGGCATTTTTTTAAATTGTGAAAATAAAACATGAAAATATATTATGGTGCTAAGTGTTATATATTTTTTTTCATGATAGACCTGTAAAGTAGATAAGAGGGTTGTTATTATTATTTCATTATCCTAATTATACAGTTGAGATAATAAGAGGTAAATAATTTAATTGCATATGCAAGGTCAAGTTTTCATATAGATCTTTCCTCTCTTAGTTGCATAACACAGAAGAATGCACTTACATCCTAAAGTCAGTTTTTCTTAATCCTATACCAACACCTTATATATTTCTGTTTTTTTATATGCTCTTTTTTGGGGGGGTGCAATATTGACTTTATTTTTTTAATTTAATTTAAATTTATTATATTATGTTAGTCACCATACAGTACATAATTAGCTTTTGATGTAGTGTTTTTGTATATACTCTAAAGTCTTTATGCTTCTGAGGCAATTATATATATAATATACACATAAATATATTATATATAATGAGCATATACATATATGTATAGCTTTTTTTTTTTAAAGATTTTATTTATTTATTTGAGAGAGAGAGAGAGAATGAGAGACAGAAAGCACGAGAGGGAAGAGGGTCAGAGGGAGAAGCAGACCCCTTGCCGAGCAGAGAGCCCGATGCGGGACTCGATCCCAGGACTCCAGGATCATGACCTGAGCCGAAGGCAGTCGTTTAACCAACTGAGCCACCCAGGCGCCCCTATGTATAGCTTTTAATCAAAGTTCTTCCATGTAATGTTGATCTTCAACAGTGCAATAAACATTTTTTTCCTTAATTTCTGACCCTTTTTAATCTTCTCATTATTTTTCACAATGTTTTCTAAATTTAAACAACTGACCTTAAATTATAACCTGAAGCTTATTGTATTTTCAGCTACATATTTTAAGCAGTTTTTTCTTTTGTGCCTACCAAAATTCAAACATGATTCATCTGAAAATAAAGTCATTACGTTCTTCACTTTGTCTCTATATGGAGCTCCAAGATTAGCCTCTATCAATTCCTCCTCTATTTCCTCCTCATTCTCTCCTTCCTCCTCCTAATTCTTCCTTTCTCCTTTTTAAAAATTAGTTTCAGAAGTAGAATTTAGTGATTCATCAGTTGCATATAACACCTAGTGTTCATTACATCAAGTGTCCTCCTGAATCCCCATCACCCAATTATCCCTTCCCCCAACTCACCCCCCTCCAGCAACCCTCAGTTTGTTTCCTAGAGTCCCTTTCAATTTACATCTTATTTTATTTTTCTTTCCCTTCTCCTATGTTCATCTGTTTTGTTTTTTTAAATTCTACATATGAGTGAAATCATATTTTTTGTCTTTCTCTGACTGACTTATTTTGCTTAGCATAATACCTTCTAGTTCCATCCAAATCATCACAAATGACAAGATTTCATTCTTTTTGATGGCTGAGAAATATTCTATTACATATTTGTAATGAGAAACATTCCATTACATACAATATTCCATTACATATACCACTGCTTCTTTATCCATTCATCTGTCGATGGACATCTGAGTTCTTTCCATGTTTTGACTTTTGCAGACATTGCTGCTTTAAACAGATGCTTCAATTCATTATGTTTGTATCCTTTGGATAAATACCTAGTAGTGCAGTTGCTGCGTTGTAGAGTAGTTCTATTTTTAACTTTTTGAGGAACCTCCATATTGTTTTCCAGAGTGGCTGCCCCAGCTTGCATTCCCACCAACAATGTAGGAGGATTCCACTTTCTCCACATCCTTGTCAACATCTATCAACATAAGTTGTTCATTTTAGCTATTCTGACTGGTGTGAGGTGGTATCTCATTGTGGTTTTGATTTTTATTTCTCTGATGCCAAGTGATGTTGAACATTTTTTTCATGTGTCTGTTGGCCATTTGTATGTTTTCTTTGAAGAAATGTCTGTTCATGCCTTTTGCCCATTTCTTGACTGTATTTTTTGTTTTTTGGGGGTTGAGTTTGATAAGTTCTTTATAGATTTTAGCCTCTTATCTGATAAGATATTTGCAAATATCTGCCCACATTCCATAGGTTGTCTACATTTACTAAGATGTTCATATGCTCCTTTTTATTTTAATTTCTTCTCACCAACTAAATACAGCTGTCTTTTACATCCAGAATGTATGCCAACTCTAGACAATGTATCTCTTGAAAATCACCAGTAAACTCTTTTTGTATCACTTACCTCCATGCATCATTGCCTGACTGAAAGCCTCCAATAAGCACTTACAGAATTGATATAAAAAAGGGTGAGGGAAGGAAAAAGGGAGCAAATGAAGTAGAAAACCAATCACTATAAGAAATCATCTCAGTGGACATAGAATTAAAGGAAGTCATTGATATTTAAATCATTTAGTTAATATATATGTTCAATGATGAGAAAAGATATTTTACCCAGTATACAAAAGTGATTTTCTAACAAAACCAAAGTATGGAAATCATTAGAAGCAATATGGTGTGGTCCAACCATATTTTGACTTCCCAAATATCTGTAAGTGAAAAAAGTGGGTAGGTCATCCCATTTATTGACAAGGGCTTTGGGGAAGTAGTACCTAAATATCTAGTAATGACTGAAATAGCCATGAAGAATTGTAATATTTCTGTATTTATTTTTATTTTTTTAAAGATTTATATTTATTTGACAGAGAAAGCAAGAGAGCACAAGCAGGGGGAGCAGCAGAGGGAGAGGGAGAAGTAGACTCCTCACTGAGCAGGGAGCCTGATGTGGGGCTCAGTCCCAGGACCCTGAGATCATGGTCTGAACTGAAGGCAGATGCTTAACCAACTGAACCACCCAGGCACCCCAAGATTTCTGTATTTTTTAATTGGAAAAAGAGTCAAAACCAATTACTGCCAGATGCACAGATTTTATTATTTAGGAATTATGAGTTACACAATGTAAATATGAAATTGATGATAAAGGTAGATGTTTATGCAGTTATTTCTTTAACCCTTCTATAATTGGTCATATATATTCTTTAAACTTTTTCTCCTTTCTTTACTTGTGTATCAATATTTGACTGCTGATTATTAAAGATAACATTTTAACTTGGAACATATTTGTTCAAAGCTACATAAAATTATACATCTAGTTGAGTAAGGTTAAAGTGCCTTCATGAAAGAATAAAGCAACTCACAGTTCCACCAAGGAACAAAAAACACTTACCTTTCCACAATACTGCATACACATTTTACAAGAAAAACTAGGGCATAAAAATGTTACCTTTAAACTCTGTGTAAATTAGAAATCTACATGATGCTCATGAGGATTTTACTGTAATGGAAACCTTCAACTCATATCCCTACCAAACTTTGTAGGGTTAGTCTGAATACACAAAATTTTATTTATTTACTTTTTTAGTTTTAGGAGAATGTATGGTTATAGATCGTATTATATTCTTCCTGGTAGCCTTGTTTTTATTTTTTAATTTTAATTTAATTTTTATTATGTTCAATTAGCCAACATATAATACATCATTAGTTTTTGATGCAGTGTTCAACAATTCATTAGTTGCCTTGTTTTTAAATAAAAATAAATAAAACATTAGTGGGAAAAATGAAGTGATAAATGGTACTCTGGATAATCACCCTTAATATCTTCCCAATTTACAGTAGATAGAGTACCTCTTTCCTGCCCCATCTTCAACTAACTTCCAAATCAGTTAATGATATGTGATGTGAAATATTTCCTTAATAATAGCAAATCTGTATTTGAGGGAAATGTATATACTAAACACATTAAAGAGAAAAGGCTGCCCTCCTCACTACAGACTTGATGCACAGCCAATGCATTGCAGACTACTGGGAGTTGCAGTCAAGGACTCAGGACCCATTGGCTGGTCATGGTCTTATATATTTCCTTTCCTAGCTGTGGTGGCACTTTAATTGCGAATTCTATTTATCAGAGGTCCTCTTCAGGTGGCTCTTCCAAGACCTCCTTACAGCAGGGAAAAGGGGAAAACCTTTAAGACACTTTTCTGTACTCAGACTCAACACCAGGTACTTTTCCATTCTTAGCCTTTTATTCTTACCACACACACCCCTACCCTGGACTCCATAAAAGAATTACTAAAAGTTAAATAATTTGGTCAATCATTAGGACATAATCAAAGTTCTCACATCACTGACAGGAAGAGTTATTGTAACTACCTTATTTTGCCTTTTATAAATAAGAGTCTGAAAGTTTTGTGGGTGTGTGTGGTAGACAGAATCCTAAACATTCCCCATGATTTATTTCTCCTGGCATTGCCCCTATGATTACATTATTCTATAAGGAGAGAGTGAAGTTAGTGTACCAATGTAATTAAGATCCCAAATCAAATGACTTCAAGTTATCTAAGGTAGCTTATCTTGAGTTGGCTTGTCTTAACCAGTTGGTAGACCTTTAAAAGAGGACTTAGGTTTTTCCTTAGGTGACAGACTCTCCTGCTGGCCTTGAAGAAGTAAGATAATGAGTTTTTCACGTGCAAAGAAATGAATTATTTCAGCCGTATGAGCTTGAAAGATGACCCTGAGCCTTAGATGTAACTGCAGCCTCAGCCAACACCTGGATTGCCACCTTGTGGTACCTTAAGCAGAATACTCAGGTTAGCCATGCCAGAATTCCTACCTATATATACTGGGACTTTATAAACAGTTATTATTTAGAGCTGCTGAGTTTGTGTTCATTTGTTATGCACAAGGAAAAGTAATTCAGTTTCAAAACAACAGAGTTTGAAGAAAAGAGTTAAAATTCAGATAGTGGCTGTTGCTCATAAAACAAAAAGAATCTCCAGAATTCTGCTACATTTCATATCAATATAATTATTACACTATCTATAGTGATGTCACACATGACACGTGATTTATAAAAAACTATCCAGACTTCAGAAAACCTAAACTTTTATATTTATAAAATTGATCACTTTTCCATATAATTGTAGTACACACCCTTATAATGATCAAGACATTTAAGCATGAAAAGATCAGACTTTCAGGAATCACATTTCAGTCTCCCATGTAAAAGGCTGATGTCTACAGAAAAGTAGGAGTTCCCTAATCCTCTGATATCCTGAAGGAGGACAATGTCCATTACAAGATAGATTCAATATGCCTAATGATCAATCTGATGATCTTTTCTCTATCTAGATAAAGTATATTAATTTTTATAATAATCTTATAAATCTATAACTTGGTATATAATTAAGTTAGTTTTTCACTTTAACAAACTGATCTAAACAAGGTATGATATTGGACTCTGGAGAATGTTTTGATTGGCCAAATGTAAAACTACTATATATTAAAAAAAGTTTATCAGTGCCCTGTTTGTATTATGTGGTATTGTGACTGGAAATATCTCTCTGTTGTTAACTGGTATTGCAAAAGACAGACTATACATTGTGCATATTATCTTACAGCAAATATTTACTTATAGCCAAACTTTGAAGTTTCCATAAAAAGGAAATATAATATTTGAACAAAAAAGCATGCTGACAGTTTTTCCCTTTCTAAATCTTGTATACTTGTCTATAAAACTTTTGATACAAGGATAGGTAAACATTGGGAGCTGAATTCTACCAGCTGAATAGATCAATTTCAGCATAAAGCAAAGAAGACAGAAAAAAGTTATTAGGCAATTTGCTCTCCAGACTTGCTCTTCCCCAACACCTTCATGAATGCTCTGGCCACTTCCTTGTTGCGGAGGCTGTAGATGAGGGGATTCAGCATGGGAGTAAGGATGGTATAGAAGGCTGACACCATCATGTCCTGGGTGGGGGAACGATCAGAAACAGGCCACATGTATACAAACATGGCTGCTCCATAGTACATTCCTATCACCATGAGGTGGGAAGAACAGGTGGCAAAAGCTTTTTGGCAACCCTCCCCAGACCCCATGTGAATGACAGCCACAATAACACGAACACAGGAAGCAATGATTACTGCTACAGGAAAGAGAAGCATAATTACACAGCAAACAAACATTAACCTTTCAAATAGCAATGTATTAGTGCATGAGAGAGTGAGAAGGGCAGGGACATCACAGAAAAAGTGGGGTATCTCTCGGGCACCACAATATGGGAAGGACAGTGCAACTGCAATGACAATTATACCATCAAGAAAGCCAACAATCCAGGAAGAAACAATCATAACACAACAGATTTAATGGTTCATGAGAACTAAGTATCGTAATGAGTGACAAAAGGCAACATAACGGTCATAGGCCATTGTAGCCAACAAGAAACATTCTGCTCCAAGCAGGGACACATATAAGAATATCTGGGCTCCACAACCAGCCAGAGAGATGGACTTCCTGCCAGACAAGTAATTGAAAGCCATCTTGGGTACAGTGGTGCATATGAGCGTGAGGTCCATGAGGGACAGTTGACTGAGGAGGAAGTACATGGCTGTGTGAAGCTTGGTGTCCAGGTAGATGAGGAGAATCATGACAGTGTTTCCAATGAAGGCCACTGTGAAGACACCCAAGACCAGAGAGAAGAGGAAGATGTGGGTGAGGCTGTGATTGAAGATTCCCAGTAGGATGAAGTCTGAGTTGAAGGTCTGATTCTCCCATGCCATGATAAATGTATTCACTGTAGAGAATATAACATGTGAACAGTGGTCAAGACTGTGTCATGGAAATATCAAGGACTTCTAGCTTAAATCACCACACCTGCATGTCTACATATGGAAAAAGTATTTCTCTGAGCATATATTTTTATTTATAAACTAGGAATATTAAAGTTTATTGTTAGCTTGATGTGATTTAAAAAAAAAACAAATGTAGATAACACACATAGTACATTTTATCATTAGAACATAAGAGGTTTCCCAAGACACATATAATCTTTTTTTTAATGTTTTTTTTATTCTTATGTTAATCCCCATATATTACATCATTAGTTTTAGATGAAGTGTTCCATGATTCATTGTTTGCGCATAACACCCAGTGCTCCATGCAGAATGTGCCCTCCTCAATACCCACCACCAGGCTAACCCATCCTCCCAACCCCCTCCCCTCTAGAACCCTGTTTGTTTTTCAGAGTCCATCGTCCCTCATGGTTCGTCTACCCCTCTGATTTCCCCCGCTTCATTCTTCCCCTCCCGCTACCTTCATCTTCTTCTTTTTTTTTTCTTAACATATATTGCATTATTTGTTTCAGAGGTACAGATCTGAGATTCAACAGTCTTGCACAATTCACAGCGCTTACCAGAGCACATACCCTCCCCAGTGTCTATGACCCAGTCACCCCATCCCTCCCACCCCACCCCCCACTCCAGCAACACTCAGTTTGTTTCCTACAATTAAGAATTCCTCATATCAGTGAGATCATATGATACATGTCTTTCTCTGTTTGACTTATTTCGCTCAACATAATACCCTCCAGTTCCCTCAACGTCGTTGCAAATGGCAAGATCTCCTTCCTTTTGATGGCTGCATAATATTCCATTGTATATATATACCACCTCTTCTTTATCCATTTTTCTGTCAATGGACATCTTGGCTCTTTCCACAGTTTGGCTATTGTGGACATTGCTGCTATAAACATCGGGGTGCACGTACCCCTTC
>NC_058409.1:3211148-3218357 GCF_002201575.2 Neomonachus schauinslandi | reverse complement strand
TCTATCCTCCCGAATATCGCCTCGGATTCACTTCTCTGCACGTCCTACCTTCCAGAAAGTGGTCGCTTTTCTGATGAGAGAGTTGTTGCTCTTCTTTTCTTCGATCTCCTGTTGAGTTTGTAGGTGTTCAGAATGGTTTGATCCCTATCCAGCTGAATTCCTGAGACCAGACGAAATCCAGGTCTCCCACTCCTCCGCCATCTTGCTCCGCCCCCCTGTATTAACGCTTTTTTAAATGTTTGGTAGAATTCATTTGTGAAGCCATCCAGCCCTGGACTTTTGTTTGTTGGGAAATTTTTGATTACTGATTCAATTTCTTTACTGGTTATCAGTCTGTTCATGCTTTCTAAGTTTCCCTGTTTCAGAAAACCTGTGAATTTTTAAAGATTTTTTTTTCTGGCCAGCATGGACTAAAGGGAACTATTCAGTAATGGATTAGCCTTCCTTAAAGGAATGTTTGCCCTTTGCCCTCAGCTCCTGTATTGTAATTTATAAGCCCTTCAAATGTCTTGCCTCATAAATTTTTTTTTCTGGGTCTTTGGGCCACTTGAGATATTGTATCCCTTGGCTAATTTGGATCTATATCCCTTTTGCTGTAATAAAACATAACCATTGGCTAAAGGCTTTTCTGAATTCTGTGAGTATTTCTAGCAAATTACTGAAACTAAGAATGGTTTGTGGGACCCTCAAACTTTCAGTTGACTTCAGAAGTGAAGATGGTCTTGAGAAGTTCATACACCAAGCAGGAACAGACATTTTATACAACAACAACAACAACAACCACAACAGGCTTTTAGATTACTTGCATTTTGTGAAACAGACTGAAGAGTATACTTTGTTCCAAAGTCAGTTTATTTATTCCAAAAGAAGTAGAGAGAAAACCCAAGGACTCAGAGAGTGAAGTCCTGAGCTGTTAAGAAGTATTCCCAAGTCATGATATCAAGTTCTAATAGATAAACTGTACAGAGAATCAATAAGTAAATCAATAACATGAACATGACCATCACTATAGATTAAATCTACTTAATGATCATATATAGAACATTCTGCCCAATAGCAGCAGAATATACTTTTTTTTTTCAAACACACATGCAACATTCTCCAAGGTAGATCATATGTTAGGTCAAAGAACAAGTTTCAACAAATTTGAGAACATTGAAATCACACAAAATATATTTATCAACCACAATGAAATAAAACTAGAAATTAATAACAAAGGGAATATTGGAAAAGAGTCAATATTCGGCAATGAACCAACACACTCTTTTACAACCAAGGACAAAAATAAAATTAAATTTGAAATCAGTAAAATCTTGTAAAAACAAAAATGTAAGACAACATAGCAAAACTTATGTGACTCAACAAAAGCAATATTTAGAGGAATTTTATAGTATTAATTCTGTCTATGTCAAATAACCAAAGTTTAGGACTCAAGGACCATTTTTTTAAGTACAAACTGAGCCCAAAGTGGGAGGAAAACCATAGAAATGAAAGCATAAATAAATACAATAGAAAATAGGCAAACTCATATATTTCTAAACCAGGGCACTCATCTCTAAAATGTGGGAACATTATTCAGTTACATGAGGTTATTGAAGAGTTGATAAGATAATGCATTAAAAGGCTTTGTATAATTCATGCCACTTTATGTTACAGTTATTATGCTTTGAAAATTTTTCTTATGATGTGATAGCTTAGAATATGTAGTGATCATAATGCTAATAACTGCATGGACAACAAGCTTTCAGAATCTCACATTTCATCCTTTCAGTCAGGAGATATAGATTATTTCTAGTACTTAATGGCATTATTGTTCATTTCCCATTTTTTTTTATTATGTTATGCTAATCCCATACATTACATCATTAGTTTTTGACGTAGTGTTCCATGATTCATTGTTTGCGTATAACACCCAGTGCTCCATGCAGAACATGCCGTCTTTAATACCCATCACCAGGCTAACCCATCCTCTCACCCCCCTCCCCTCTAGAACCCTCATTTTATTTTTCAGAGTCCATAGTCTCTCATGGTTCATCTCCCCTTCTGATTTCCCCCCATCATCCTTCCCCTCCTGCTATCTTCTTCTTCTTTTTTTTAAACATATAATGTATTATTTGCTTCAGCGATACAGATCTGTGATTCAACAGTCTTGCACACTTCACAGCGCTCACCATAGCACATACCGTCCCCAATGTCTATCACCCAGCCACCCCATCCCTCCCACCCCTCACCACCCTAGCAACCCTGAGATTAAGAATTCCTCATATCAGTGAGGTCATATGATACATGTCTTTCTCTGATTGACTTATTTCGCTCAGCATAATACCCTCCGGTTCCATCCACATCATTGCAAATGGCAAAATTTCATTCTTTTTGATGGCTGCATTATAATCCATTGTATATATATACCACCTCTTCTTTATCCATTCATCTGTCGATGGCCATATTGGCTCTTTCCACAGTTTGGCTATTGTGGACATTGCTGCTATAAAGATCAGGGTGCACGTACCCCTTCGGATCCCTCGATTTGTATCTTTGGGGTAAATACCCAGTAGTGCAATTCCTGGATCGTACGGTAGCTCTATTTTCAACTTTTTGAGGAACCTCCATACAGTTTTCCAGAGTGGCTGCACCAGCTTGTATTCCCACCAACAGTGTAGGAGGGTTCCCCTTTCTCCGCATCCCCGCCAACATCTGTCGTTTCCTGACTTGTTAATTTTAGCCATTCTGACTGGTGTGAGGTGATATCTCATTGAGGTTTTGATTTGGATTTCCCTGATGCCAAGCGATGTTGAGCACTTTTTCATATGTCTGTTGGCCATTTGGATGTCTTCTTTGGAAAAATGTCTGTTCATGTCTTCTGCCCATTTCTTGATTGGATCATTTGTTCTTTGGGTGTTGAGTTTGATGAGTTCTTTATAGATTTTGGATACTAGCCCTTTATCTGATATGTCATTTGCAAATATCTTCTCCCATTCTGTCGGTTGTCTTTTGGTTTTGCTATTTCTTTTGGTGTGCAATAGCGTTTTATCTTGATGAGGTCCCAATAGTTCATTTTTGCCCTTGCTTCCCTTGCCTTTGGCGATGTTTCTAGGAAGAAGTTGCTGCAGCTGAAGTCGAAGAGGTTGCTGCCTGCATTCTCCTTTAGGATTTTGATGGACTCCTGTCTCACATTGAGGTCTTTCAACCATTTGGAGTCTATTTCTGTGTGTGGTGTAAGGAAATGGTCCAGTTTCATTCTTCTGCATGTGGCTGTCCAATTTTCCCAACACCATTTGTTGAAGAGACTGTCTTTGTTCCATTGGACATTCTTTCCCGCTTTGTCAAAGATTAGTTGACCATAGAGTTGAGGGTCCATTTCTGGGCTCTCTATTCTGTTCCATTGATCTATGTGTCTGTTTTTGTGCCAGTACCATATGGTCTTGATGATGACAGCTTTGTTTTATTTTGTTTTGTTTTTAAGATTTTATTTATTTATTTTAGAGAGAATGAGAGAGAGCACATGAGAGGGGGAGGGTCAGAGGGAGAAGCAGACTCCCTGCCGAGCAGGGAGCCTGATGCGGGACGCGATCCAGGGACTCCGGGATCATGACCTGAGCCGAAGGCAGTCGCTTAACCAACTGAGCCACCCAGGCGCCCGATGACAGCTTTGTAATAGAGTTTGCAGTTGGGAATTGTGATGCCTCCGGCTTTGCTTTTCTTTTTCAACATTCCTCTGGCTATTCGAGGTCTTTTCTGGTTCCATACACATTTTAGGATTGTTGGTTCCATTTCTTCGAAAAAAGTGGATGGTATTTTGATGGGGATTGCATTGAATGTGTAGTTTGCTCTAGGTAGCATTGACATCTTCACAATATTTGTTCTTCCAATCCATGAGCATGGAACGTTTTTCCATTCTTTGTGCCTTCCTCAATTTCTTTCAAGAGTATTTTATAGTTTTCTGAGTACAGATTCTTTGCCTCTTTGGTTAGATTTATTCCTAAGTATCTTATGGTTTTGGGTGCGATTGTGAATGGGAACAACTCCAAAATTTCTCTTTCTACTGTCTTGTTGTTGGTGTGTATGAATGTCACTGATGTCTGTGCATTGATTTTATATCCTGCCACTTCCCTGAATTCCTGTATGAGTTCTAGCGGTTTGGGGGTGGAGTCTTTTGGGTTTTCCACATAAAGTATCATATCATCTGCAAAGAGTGAGAGTTTGACTTCTTCTTTGCGATTTGGATGCCTTTGATTTCTTTTTGTTGTCTGATTGCTGTGCCTAGGACTTCTAATACTATGTTGAATAGCAGTGGTGATAGAGGACATCCCTGCTGTGTTCCTGACCTTAGGGGGAAAGCTCTCAGTTTTTCCCCATTGAGAATGATATTCGCTGTAGGTTTTTCATAGATGGCTTTTATGATATTGAGGTATGTACCCTCTATGCCTATAGTCTGAAGAGTTTTGATCAAGAAAGGATGCTCTACCTTGTCAAATGCTTTTCTGCATCTATGGAGAGGATCATATGGTTCTTGCTCTTTCTTTTATTAATGTATTGTATCACATTGATTGATTTGCAGATGTTGAACCAACCTTGCAGCCCAGGGATAAATCCTGCTTGGTTGTGGTGAATAATCCTTTCAATGTACTGTTGGATCCTATTAGCTAGCATCTTGGTGAGAATTTTTGCATCCATGTTCATCTGGGATATTGGTCTGTAATTCTCCTTTGTGATGGTTCTTTCTCTGGTTTTGGGATCAAAGTAATGCTGTCCACATAGAATGAGTATGGAAGTTTTCCTTCCATTTCTATTTTATGAAACAGCTTCAGTAGAATAAGTATTTTTTTTTCTTTTTTTTAAAAAAAATTATTATGTTATGTTAGTCACCATACAATACATCATTAGTTTTTGATGTGGTGATCCACAATCCATTATTTTCGTATAACACCCAGTGCTCCATGCAGTACATGCCCTCCTTAATACCATCAACCTGCTAACCAATCCCCCCAACCCCCTTCCCTCTAAAACCCTGTTTGTCTCTCGGAGTCCATAGTCTCTCATGGTTCATCTCCCTCCAATTCCAGCTCCCCTATTTTTCCCTTCCTTCTCCTAATGTCCTCCATGCTATTCCTTATGTTCCACAAATAAGTGAAACCATAGGATAATTGACTTTCTCTGCTTGACTTATTTCACTTAGTGTAATCTCCTCCAGTCCCACCCATGTGGATGTAATAGTTGGGTATTCATCCTTTCTGATGGCTGAGTAATATTCCATTGTATATATGGACCACATCTTCTTTAGCCATTCATCTGTTGAAGGACATCTTGGCTCTCTCCACAGTTTGGCTATTGCAGACATTGCTGCTATGACCATTGGGGTACATATGGCCCTTCTTTTCACTACACCTGTGTCTTTGGGGTAAATACCCAGGAGTGCAACTGCTGGGTCATAGGGTAGCTCTATTTTTAATTTTCTGAGGAATGTCCACACTGTTTTCCAAAGTGGCTGTACCAACTAGCATTCCCACAAACAGTATAAGAGGGTTCCCCTTTCTCCACAACCTCTCCAACATTTGTTGTTTCTTTTCCTGTCCATTCTTGCCATTCTAACTGGTGTAAGGTGGTATCTCAATGTGGTTTTGATTTGAATTTCCCTGATGGCTAATGATGATGAACATTTTTTCATGTGTCTGTTAGCCGTTTGTATGTCTTCTTCAGAGAAGTGTCTGTTCATGTCTTCTGCCCACTTTTTGACTGGATTATTTGTTTTTTGGGTGTTGAGTTTGAGAAGTTCTTTATAGATCTTGGATACCAGCCCTTAAACTGTAGTGTCATTTGCAAATACCTTCTCCCATTCTGTGGGTTGCCTCTTTGTTTTGTTGACTGTTTCCTTTGCTGTGCACAAGCTTTTTATCTTGATGAATTCCCAAAAGTTCACTTTTGCTTTTGTTTCACTAGCTTTTGAAGACGTATCTTGAAAGAAGTTGCTGTGGCTGATGTCAAAGAGGTTACTGCCTATGTTCTCCTCTAGGATTTGGATGGATTCCTGTCTCACATTGAGGTCTTTCGTCCATTTTGAGGTTATCTTCGTGTATGGTGTTAGAGAATGGTCGAGTTTCATTCTTCTGCCTGTGGCTGTCCAATTTTCCCAGCAACATTTATTGAAGAGACTGTCTTTTTTCCATTGCATGTTTTTTCCTGCTTTGTCAAAGATTATTTGACCATGGAGTTGAGGGTCCATATCTGGGTTCTCTATTCTGTTCCATTGGTCTATATGTCTGTTTTTTGCCAGTACCATGCTGTCTTGGTGATCACTGCTTTGTAATATAGCTTGAAATCAGGCAATGTGAGGCCCCCAGCTTTGTTTTTCTTTTTCAACATTTCCTTGGTGATTCGGGGTCTTTTCTGATTTCATACAAATTTTAGGATTGTTTGTTCCAGCACTTTGAAAAATGTCATTGGAATTTTGATAGGGATGGCATTGAAGGTATAGATTCCTCTGGGTGGCATAGACATTTTAACAATGTTTATTCTTCCAATCCATGAACATGGAATGTTTTTCCATCTTTTTGTGTCTTCTTCAATTTCTTTATGAGTGTTCTGTAGTTCATAGAGAATAGATCCTTTACCTCTTTGGTTAGGTTTATTACGAGGTATCTTATGGTTTTTGGTGTTATTGTAAATGGAATCGTTTCTCTAATTTCTCTTTCTACAGTTGCATTGTTGGTATATAAGAAAGCAACTGATTTCTGTGCATTGATTTTGTATCCTGCCACATTACTGAATTGCTGTATGAGTTCTAGTAATTTGGGGGTGGAGTCTTTTGGGTTTTCCACATAAAGTTCATGTCATCGGCGAAAAGAGAGTTTGACTTCTTCTTTGCCAATTTGAGTACCTTTTATTTCTTTTTGTTGTCTGCTTGCTCTTTTTGGTGCTATTGTAAATGGAACCGTTTCTCTAATTTCTCTTTGTACAGTTGCATTGTTAGTGTGTTAAGAAAGCAACTGATTTCTGTGCATTGATTTTGTATCTTGCCACATTACTGAATTGCTGGATGAGTTCTAGTAATTTGGGGGTGGAGTCTTGGGTTCTCCACATAAAGTATCATGTCATCTATGAAAAGAGAGAGTTTGACTTCTTCTTTGCCAATTTGAATACGTTTTATTTCTTTTTGTTGTCTGATTGTTGTTGCTAGGACTTCTAGTACTATGTTGAACAATAGTGGCGAGA
>NC_058409.1:3204953-3210648 GCF_002201575.2 Neomonachus schauinslandi | reverse complement strand
TGTGGCTTAGGCATCATTTGTTGCTTTTTCTCTAGTTCTTTAAGGTGTAGAGTTAGTTGGTGAATTCGGGATTTTTCTATTTTTTTTGAGTGAGGCTTGGATGGCTATGTATTTCCCCCTTAGGACTGCCTTTGCAGTATCCCATAGGTTTTGGACTGATGTGTTTTCATTCTCATTGATTTCCATGAATTGTCTACGTTCTTTGATTTCCTGGTTGACCGAAATATTTTTGAGCAGTGGTCTTTAGTTTCCAAGTGTTTGAATTTCTGCCAAGTTTTTTCTTGTGATTGCGTTCCAGTTTTAAAGCATGTGGTCTGAGAATATGCAGGGAATAATCTGTCTTTTGTTATTGGTTGAGACATGATTTGTGACCCAGTATGTGGTCTATTCTGGAGAAAGTTCCATGTGCGCTTGAGAAGAATGAGTATTCTGTTGTTTTAGGGTGGAATGTTCTGTATATAACTATGAGGTCCTTTTGGTCCAGTGTATCATTCAAAGCTCTTCTTTCCTTGTTGATTTTCTGCTTAGATGATCTGTCCATTGCTGAGAGTGGAGTAGTGAGGTCTCCTACATTTAACGTATTGTTATCAATATGACTGTTTATTTTGGTTAACAGTTGGTTTATGTAGATGGCTGCTCCCATGTTGGGGGCATAGATATTTACAATTGTTAGATCTTCTTGTTGGATAGACCCTTTAAGAATGATATAGTGTCCTATTTCTCTAACTACAGACTTTAGTTTAAAATCTAATTTGTCTGATATAAGAATTTTTACCCCAGCTTTCTTTTGAGGTCCGCTGGCATGGGAGATGGGTCTCCATCCCTTCACTTTCAGTCTGGATGTATTTTTAGTTTCAAAATGAATCTCTTGTAAACAGCATATGGATGGATCCTGTCTTTTTATCCAATCTGCAACCGTTTGCCATTTTATGGGAACATTTAGGCCATTCATGTTGAGAGTGATTATTGAAAGATATGAGTTAATTGTCATCATGTTGCCTGTGAAGACGTTGTTTTTATAGATTGTCCCTGTAAATTTCTGTTGTTTATCATCTTGGGGTCTTTCTCCTTTTATAGAACCCCCCTTAATATTTCTTGCAGGGCTGGCTTAGTGGTCACATATTCTTTCAGTTTCTGCCAGTCTTGGAAGCTGTGCATCTCTCTGTCCATTCTAAATGACAGCCTTGCTGGATAAAGTATTCTTTGCTGCACGTTCTTCTCATTTAGTACCCTGAATATGTCTTGCCAGGCCTTTCTGGCTTGCCAGGTCTCTGTGGATAGGTCTGACATTATTCTGATGTTCCTCCCTCTGTCCATAAGGAATCTCTTCCCCCTGACTGCCCTTAAGATGGTTTCCTTGGTTGTGAGATTTGGGAGTTTTACTATTACATGCCGGGGTGTTGTCCTGTTTTCCTTGATCTTGGGAGGGGTCCTCTCTGCCTCTAGGACATGAATGTTTGTTTCATTCTCCAGATTAAGGAAGTTCTCAGCTATGATTTGCTCAAATACATCTTCTAGTCCTCTCTCTTTCTCTCTCTCGACTCCCTCTGGGATTCCAATAATTCTGGCATTGAAATGCTTCATGGTGTCACTTATTTCTCTGATTCTGTTTTCATGGATTCTGAGTTGTTTTTCCCTGGCCTCCTCTTTTCCCTCTTTATCTATTAAATTGTCCTCCAGGTCACTGATTCGTTTTCTTCCTCACTTACCCTAGCTGTTAGATTATCTAGATTAGATTGGATCTCATTGATAGCATTTTTAAGGTCTGCCAATTCAGCTTTCATTTCTGCCCTTAGAGACTCCATGTTGCCATTAATTGATTTCTCCATTCTAGCTATTGCCTTCACAATTGCTAACCTGAATTCCATCTCCAACATCTTGGTTATATCTGCATCCGTTTGTAAATCTGCTGCATAAGTCCTAATCTCTGAGTCTTTCTTATTTTGGGGGTTCCTCCTCCTAGTCATTCTGTTGGTGGGTGGTTGAGGGAATGTATAGAGTCCAAATTATTGACCACAACCCACGCAAGTTGCACCTGGTTTCTAGGGACCTTGGGCTGCAGCCCTCTTGTTCTGCCAGCTTGTATTCTCTCCATTAATTAGTATTCTAACCTCTGCAAAATCCATACAGCTCCTGAAACTCAAGGAAATTAAGTCCTTATAGCAGATGTGTTATGTTTGGTACGGTATATTGACATAGTCTTATGCACCCAAGACTATTTTAATCTTCCTGCCTTCCATTGTCATATAGTTGAATGATGTCCAAATTGTCTTATGATCACACAAAAAATAGTTAATCCACCCAATTGTTGGCAAAATGCTTATTGGACTGGTGAGCAAGGAATGTTCAGTGTATTAGAGACCTTACAGGGCACTTGCCTCAAAAGGGTAGGAGTTAAACCCTATCATGTTTCAGATTCTTTTGGAAACAAATTAAAGGTTTCAGAGGTTAAGGGGGTGAGGGGATGGGGTAGCCGGGTGATGGGTATTAAGGAGGTTATGTGTACTGGGTGTTATACAAAACTAATGAATTATTGAACACTACATCAAAAACTAATGATGTACTCTATGGTGGCTAACATAATTTAACATAATTAAAAAAAAAAAAGCTTTAGAGTCAACCAGAGTCGAAGATGGCAGAGGAGTAGGAGACCTTAGTTTTGTCTGGTCCCAGGAATTCAGCTAGATAGCTATCAAATCGTTCTGAATACCTAAAAACTCACCTGGAGATCTGAGAAAAGAATTGCTTTGATTCTGTAAATAGAAAAGTGACCACTTTCTACAAGGTAGGAGGTGTATAGAAGTGAATTTAAGGGGATATATTGGAAGATAAACCATGCGAAGAGGGTGCCTCCATAAGCCAGCTACCTGAAAGTGATATAGCAGTGGAGAACAAAATCAGAACTTTTAGAAGTGTGCTCTGGTGAGGGACATACCTGCCTGAAACGAGCTCAAGTGGGGAAGTTGGGTGGAATCCTAAGGCACATAGTATGTTCTCAGGATCCCCAGGGTCACAGAATGAATGGAGGTGCCTGAGTGTGGAAGAGTTCCCAGGCACTGGAGCAGGGTGAGGTGACCACTCTCCAAGCAGGGGTCCAGCAAGCAGCAGAACCTCCTAGAGACCTCCCTCTCTCCCCCAGGAGAAGCAGCATGGGTGTTTGCTGCAGGAATCTGCAAGGTTTGGATATTCTAAGCTGAGTGAGTGCCTGAGATGAAAACACTCCATCAAAGGCTGAGTGAACATAGATTGCAGATGGAGACCAGGGAGACTGAGTGATTAACTCCTTTTCCCTAAGGGTGCACTGAGGAGTGGGGGCGACAAGCTTTTGAACCTGGGGCTGAGATTGGGAGGCTGCCATTTTCTGTTTTTCTTTTTTTTTGTGTGTGTGGTATAATAACTTTATTTCATTTTATTTATTATTTTTATATTTTTTATTTTGTTTCATTAGCCACTGTATAGTACATCATTAGTTTTTGATGTAGTGTTCCATGATTCATTGGTTGCATATGACACCCAGTGCTCATCACAACACATGCCCTCCTTAATACCCATCACCCAGTTACCCCATCACCCAACTCTATCCCCTCTGAAACCCTCAGTTTGTTTCCTAGGGTCCATAGGCTCTCGTGGTTTGTCTCCCTCTCTGATTTCCCCCCCTTCAGAATTCTCTCCCTTCCGCTATGGTCCTCCGTGCTGTTGCTTATGTTCCACATATGAGTGAAACCAATTGATAATTGTCTTTTGCTTGACTTAGTACACTTAGCATAATCCCCTCCAGGTCCATCCATGTCAGTGCAAATGGTGGGTAATCATCCTTTCTGATGGCTGAGTAATATTTCATTGAATATATACCATATCTTCTTTATCCATGCATTTGTTGAAGGACATCTAGGTTCCTTTCAAAGTTCAGAAATTGTGGACATTGCTGCTATGAACGTTGGGGTGCATGTGCCACTTTTTTTCACTGTATCTGTATCTTTGGGGTAAATACCCAGTAGTACAATTGCTGGGTTTTACAGTAGCTCTATTTTTAATGTCTTGAGGAAACCCCATACTGTTTTCCAGAGTGGCTGTACCAGCTTGCATTCCCACCAACAGTGTAAGAGGGTTCCCCTTTCTCCACATCCTCACCAACATTTGTTTTTTCCTGTTTTGTTAATTTTTGCCATTCTAACTGGTGTAAAGTGGTATCTCAGTGTGGTTTTGATTTGTGTTTCCCTGATGGCTTGTGATGTTGAACATTTTTTCATGTGTTTGTTAGACATTTGTATGTCTTCTTTGGAGGAGTGTCTGTTCATGTCTTCTGCCCATTTTTTGACTGGATTATTTGTTTTTTGAGTGTTGAGTTTGAGGTGTTCTTTATAGATCTTGGATAACAGCCCATCTGTAATGTCATTTGCAAATATCTTCTCCCATTCCGTGGGTTCCCTCTTTGTTTTGTTGACCGTTTTTTTGCTGTGCAGAAGCTTTTTATCTTGATGAAGTCCCCAAATTTCATTTTTGCTTTTGTTTCCCATGCCTTTGGAGACGTGTCTTGAAAGAAGTTTCTGTGGCCAATGTTGAAGAGGTTACTGCTTATTTTCTCTTCTAGGATTTTGATGGATTCCTACTCACATTGAGGTCTTTCATCCATTTTTAGTTGATCTGTGTGTATGGTGTAAGAGAATGGTCCAGTTTAATTCTTCTATATTGTAGCTGTCCATCTTTCCCAGCATGATCTTTTGAAGAGACTGTCTTTTTTCCATTGGATATTTTTTTCTGATTTGTCAAAGATTATTGACCATAGAGTTGAGGGTCCATTTCTGGGGTCTCTATTCTGTTTCACTGATGTATGTGTCTGTTTTTGTGGCAATACCATGCTGTCTTGGTGATCACAGATTTGTAATATAGCTTTAAGTCAGGCAGTGTGATGCCCCCAGCTTTGTTTTTCTTTTTCAAACTTTCCCTTTGCAATTCAGGGTCTTTTCTGGTTCCATACAAATATTAGGATTGATAGTTCAAGCTCCTTGAAAAATGCCAATGGTATTTTAATAGGGATAGCATTGAAAGTGTATGTTGCTCTGGGCAGGGTAGACATTTTAACAAAGTATATTCTTCTAATCAATGAGCATGGAATTTTTTTCCATCTTTTTGTGTCTTCCTCCATTTCTTTCATAAGTGTTCTGTAGTTTCTAAAGTATCGATACTTTACCTCTTTGGTTAGGTTTATTCTTAGGTATCTTATGGTTTTTGGTGCAATTGTAAATGGAAGTGTTTCCTTCATTTTTATCCACTAAAGTGTCACAGCAAGCTTTCAGGGAACAAAAAACACATAGAACAATCCAGAGCCACTTACATAGCCTGGCCCCATGGCAAGAATGGTGTAGTTCCACGTGGGGCAAAGACATCTGAGAATCAGAGCATCAGGCCCCTCCCCCAGAAGATCAGCAAGAACATCTGGCTAAGATCAATTTTACTTATCATACAAAACTGCACAACTCCAGTGCTTGGGGAAAATAGTATATACAATTCATTTTTTTCTCATAATTCTTTTGTCTTTCATTTTTAATTTTTTTTCCTCTTTCCTTTTCAACCAATTTCTTCTTTTATCAAATCTTTTTTTAAAGTCTTTTAATTTTAGTTTTTACAGTTACCCTTTATCCTTTAATTTTATTTATTTATTTATTTATTTATTTATTTATTTATTTATTTATTT
>NC_058409.1:3141438-3204943 GCF_002201575.2 Neomonachus schauinslandi | reverse complement strand
TTTATTTATTTATTTATTTATTTATTTATTTATTTATTTATTTATTTATTGTCAAGTAAAAATAGTCTTTATTCAAATTTAATGGAAACAAGGCTCATCATATTCTGTAAGATGGAGAAAAATAAAATTAAAAATCTTTTTTTTAATATAAAGCTATGTAATCACAACACCAGAATATGGAACTCTGCAGTTTATTTCCTATGGGTTATGGCAGTTATCAATTTTTCTCAACTGTGTTATTCACAACTTTGTTAAGTCCAAATGTATGAAACCAACATGGTAGGAAACTTAAGACTTTGCATTTTCACTAAATGGCAAACATCAAGTGGCATCAATTCGAGGGCAAAATGGCTGAACTCACCATAGATATCTATGTCAACATTCCAGCCTGAAAGACATCCAGGTATTGAGTGCCCCGTGGGAAAGGCCAGGCCGGGAGCCATGGTGGTTTGGATGAAAAAGTAGAATTACTGTGGGCCATGAGTAAAGGGGGTTTTCAAAAAGATTGTTTTCAGTTGAGCAGGAAGGCCTGGTGCCAGGAAGCTTTACAGAATAGAAGCACTTAGATTTGACAATTGTAGACACACTACTAGGGGAGTTCAAAATGTAAAGCAGTGTCATATGTTCTACTTGGATCACTTATGCTACAGCTACCAAACATGCAAAAAAGACTTCTTGGGGAGTTCCAGCAGTTGTCACAGCGATTTAGGACTTTGAGTGGGACCTGGATCTAGACCAAGAGGGTGATCTGGACACAGACATGGATCTGGACTTGGACTGAGACTGGTTTTTTGAAGAGGATTTTGATCTGGAGTGTGATTCTATTAGAAGGTTGGGTTTGGATTTGTAATTGAACCTTGACCTGGACTGGGTGTCCTGATTGGTGCCGGCATCCACACTCTCCCCTTGGCACTCCCTCTGGCCAAACTTGGCTTTGGCATGATCCCACTCCTTGGTATGGAGCTGGACCATGACCTGGACTGGGAGTACTTGATGTTCTCCTCCTTCTATTTCTTCCTTTCATTGCATTTAATTTTATTTTTGTACATATATGTTTTTCTTTCTTTAAAATATTGGGATGCAATTAATTCTAATAAATAGACCAAAATACACATAGGATCCAGTGTATTGCTCTATTCTGTTTGCCTGTCTGATTATATTCTATAATTTAATTTTAATTTATTTTATTTTGGTTTGGAGCATCTTCTGGTTTGTTTAGTGTATACTTCTCTGGGGGCATTGTTCCCATTTGACTATTTTGCTCCATCATTCATCTATTCTTCTCTGGACACAATGACAAGATGGAATGACTCACCTCAAAAAAGAAAAAGGAGTCAGTAATGACTAACAAGGACCTAATCAGTACAGCAATAAGTAAGATATCACAACTAGAATTCAGAATAATGATTACAAATATACTAGCTAGGCTTGAAAAAAGCATAGAAGACCCTAGAGAATCCCTTTCTGGAGAAATAAAATAAATAAAATCTAATCAAGTCAGAATTGAAAAGGGTATTAATGAGATACAATAAAAACTGGAAGCTCTAAATACTAGGATAAATGAGGCAGAAGAGAGAATTAGTGATATAGAAGACCAAATGTTAGACAATAAAGGAGCTGAGAAAAAGAGAGATAAACAACTATTGGATGACAAGGGGAGAATTTGAAAGATAAGTGATATCATAAAGTGAAACACTATTAGAATAATTGAAATCCCAGAAGGAAAGGACACACACACACACACACACACACACACAGAGTGGCAGAAGGAATATTGGAGAAAATTATAGCTGAGAACTTTCCTACTCTGGGGAAGGAAACAGGCATTCAAGTCCAGGAGGCACAGAGAATTGCTCTCAAAATCAATAAAAATAGCTCAACACCACAACATGTAATAGTGAAGCTTGAAAATCTCAGAGACAAAGAAAATCCTGAAAGCAGCTCGGGACAAGAGGTCCAGAAGCTACAATGGCAGAAACATTAGACTTTCAGCAGACCTATCCACAGAGACCTGGAAGGATAGAAAGCATTGCCATGATATATTCAGAGTAGTAAATGAGAAAAATATGCAGCCAAGAATACTTTATCCAGCAACACTGTCATTCAAAATAGAAAGAGAGATGAAAATTTCCAGGACAAACAGAAACTAAAAGAACTTGTGATCACTAAACCAGCCCTACAAGAAATGTTAATGGGGGATCCTTTAAAAGGAGAAATAGCCCAAAAGTAACATAATGACTTTATAGCTAATACAACGGCACTAAATTCATAACTTTCGACAGTTACTCTGAATGTAAATGGGCTAAATGCTCCATTCAAAAAACACAGCGTATCAGATTGGATAAAAAAGCAAGACCAAACAACATACTGTCTGCAAGAGATACATTTTAGATGAAAAGACACCTCCAGATTGATAGTGAGGTGGTGGAAAACAATTTATCATGCTAATGGACATCAAAAGAAAGATAGGTTAGCAATCCTTATATCAGACAAATTATATTTTAAACCAAAGACTGTAGTAAGGAATGAAGAAGGACACTATATTATACTGAAGGTGTCCATCCAACAAGAAGATCTAACAATTGTTAATATTTATGCCCCTAACATGGGAGCAGCAGACTATATAACCCAATTAATAAAAAATTTAAAGAAACACATTGATAAAAATACAATAATAGTAGGGGATGTTAACTCACTGCAATGGACACATAATCTAAGCAGAAGATCAATAAGGAAACAAGGGCTTTGAATGATATACAGGACCAGATGGACTTCTCAAATATATGCAGAGCATTCCATCCTGAAGCAACAGAATATACATTCTTCTCATGTGTGCATGGAACATTCTCCAGAATAGATCACATAATGGGTCACAAATCAGGTTTCAACTGGTACCAAAAAATTGGGATTATCCCCTGCATATTTTCAGACCATAATGCTTTGAAACTCGAACTCAATCACAAGAGGAAATTTGGAAAGAACTCAAATACATGGAGGTTAAAGATCCTATTAAAGAATGAATGGGTCAACAGGGAAATTAAAGAAGAATTTTAAAAATTTATGGAAACTAATGAAAATGAAAACACAAGTTATCAAAATCATTGGGATACAACAAAGGTGGTCCTAAGGGGGAAGTATATAGCAATTCAAGCCTTTCTCAAGAAACAAGAAAGGTCTCAAATACACAAACTAAACTTACACCTTAAAGATCTGGAGAAAGAACAGCAAATAAAGCCTAGACCCAGCAGGAGAAGAGAAATAATAAAGATTAGATTAGACGTCAATGAAATATAAACAAAAAGATTGGTAGAACAGATCAAGGAAACTAGGAGGTGGTTCTTTGAAAGAATTAATAAGATAAATAAACTCTTGACCAGACTTATCAAAAAGAAAAGAAAGGGACTGAAATAAATAAAATCATGAATGAAAGGGGAGAGATCACAACCAACACAGAAGAAATACAAACAATTTTAAGAACATATTATGAGCAACTATATGCCAACAAATTAGGCAATCTGGAAGAAATGGATGCATTCCTGGAAACTCATAAACTAACAAAACTGAAACAGGAAGAAATAGAAAACCTGAAAAGACCCATAACCAGCAAGGAAATTGAAGTAGTAATCAAAAATCTCCCAACAAACAAGAATCCAGGGTCAGATGTCTTCCCAGGGGAATTCTACCAACCTTTTAAAGAAGAAATAATACCTATTCCACTGAAACTGTTTCAAAAAGTAGAAATGAAAGGAAAATTTCCAAACTCATTCTATGAGGCCAGGATTACCTTAATCCCAAAACCAGACAAAGACCTGACCAAAAAGGAGAATTACAAACTAATATCCCTGATGAACATGGTGCCAAAATTCTCACCAAGATCTTAGCCATTGGGATCCAACAGTACATTAAAAGGATTTAATCCTGGGCTGCAAGGATGCTTCAATGTTCACAAATCAATTATGTGATATACCACATTAATAAAAGAAAAGACAGCCATTTGATCCTCTCAATTGATGCAGAACAAGCATTTGACAAAGTACAGCATCTTTTCTTGATTAAAACTCTCCATAGTCTAGGATTAGAGGGAACATACATCAATACCATAAAAACCATCTATGAAAAGCCCACAGCAAATATCATTCTCAATGGGGAAAACCTGAGAGCATTTCCCCTAAGATCAGAACATGATAAGGATGTCCACTCTCACCACCATTGTTCAACATAGTACTAGAAGTCCTAGCTTCAACAATCAGACAAAAATAAATAAATAAATAAAATTCAGCAAGTAAATGAAACTCTCACTCTTCACAGATGACACTGTATGTGGAAAACACAAAAGACTCCACCCCAGTATTGCTAGAATTCATACAGCAATTCAGCAAACTATCAGGGCATAGAATCAATATATAAAGATTGGTTGGATTTCTTTTTATCTTTTTAAGATTTAATTTATTTATGAAAGAGAAAGAGAGCACAAGCAGAGAGGAAGGGCAGAGGGAGAAGGAGACTCCTCATCAAACAGGGAGCCTGACATGGGCCTTGATCCCAGGATCCTGGGATTATGACCTGAGTTGAAGGCAGACAATCAACCGACTGAGCCACAGAAGTGCCTGGTTGCATTTCTATACACTAACAATGAGACAGAAGAAAGAGAAATTAAGGAGTTGATCCCATTTACAACTGCCCCAAAAACCATAATCTACCTAGGAATAAACCTAACCAAAGAGACAAAGGATCTGTAGAACACCCATGAAAGAATTTGAGGCAGACACAAAGAAATAGGAAAACGTTCCATATTCATGGATTAGAGGACCAATGTTGTTAAAATATCTATGCTACCAGGAAAGAGGAAAGATGGTGGAAGAGTGGGGACCTCATTTCATCTGGTCCTATGAATTTAGCTGGACAACTATCAAATCAATCTGAACACCCAAGAATTCAACCTGAGATGTAAGAAAAGAATTCCTGGAACTCTACAAGTAGAAAAGTGAACACTTTTCCAATGTAGAAGGTGTGGAGATGTGAATATGAAGGGATATATCAGACGATAATCAGCAGGGGGAGGGAGGCCTGGTAAGCCAGGTACCGGATAGTGATATACCCCAGAACACAATGTCAGAACCTTTAGAAAACCTGCTCCAGTAAGAGATGTCCCTGCCTGAAAGGTACTCAGGTGATGAAGCATGCCAGAATTCTAGGTGAGAAAGTGTGGTCTCAGGATCCCTGGGATCACAGAAAGGACAGGGGTGCCTGAGCCAGTACAGTTCCCAAGCATTGGGCAGGGAACCTGGTGAGAGTCAGTGAGCCTGGGAGGGGGCTCTCGGCTCGGTTCACCATAAACCATGAGCTGTGGCCCGACTGGGTGACCGCTGTCTGTGCTGGGTCCCTGCAAAGTGCAGAAAGGTGAGACCCTCTGCCTTATCCTGGGAGGATCAGTGAGGGGGCATACTAAATGATCTGCAGATTTTGGCCCACACAAAAGTGAAGACCACTTATCTCTGAGGGTTTACTGAAAAGAGGGAACAACAATCACTCAGCTCTGGGGCTGGCAATCAGGCCTCAGTCATATTTATTTTAATCCTCTAAAGAGGGGCAGAAAGCCTTCAGGAAACAAAAGCCACACAGAGCAATCAGAAGTAGCTTACACTGAGCCCGGCCCCCTGGCAAGGGGCAATGCAACTCTGCCAAAGCAAACAGACCTGAGAAGCATTGCAGCAGGCCCCTTCCCCAGAAAACAGACTGGAAGAACAGGTGAACAGCTAGATCATAGATCACATAAGACTATAAAACTCCAGTGCTAGGAGAAAATAGTATATAAAATCAAGGTTTTTTTCTCATGATTCATTTATTTTTCAGTTTAAAATTTTTCATTTCTTTTTTTTCCTTTTTTCCCTTTTCAACTAGTTTCTTATTTTATCAACTTTTTTTAAGTCTTTTTCTAACTTTCATTTTTTTAAAAGATTTTATTTACTCAGAGAGAGAGACAGATAGAGCACACAAGCAGGGGGAGAGGCAGAGGCAGAGGGAGAGGACAAAGCAGGCTCCCAGCTGAGCCAGCCTGGAGCCTAATGTGAGGCTCAATCTCAGGACCTGGAGATCATGACCTGAGCTGAAGGCAGATGCTTAACCATCTGAGCCAACCAGGTGCCCCCTTTCATTTTTTATATTTACATTTTATAGATATAGTCTTCATTTTTGGTTTCTTTTCACTCTATTCAATTTTATTTTTGTACATATATGTTTTGCTTTCTTTACGATTTTGGGACTTAGCGTCTTCTAACACAGAGACCAAAATACACTCAGGGCCAAGTAGATCACACTGTTTTGTCCACTCTATGAGATTATATTCTCTCTTACCATCCCCCTTTTTTCCTTCCCTTTTCTTTTTCTTTTACTATTTATTTTATTTTATTTTTTTGGTTTCTGACCTATTCAGATTTCACTAGTGTGTATTTGTCTTGGGTCATGGTTGATATTTTGATTTTGTTCACTCGTTCATCCATTCTTCTCAGGTCAAAAAGACAAGAAGGAGGAATTCACAAAAAAAGAAAGAAGCTGAGGTATTACTCTCTGCCACAGATATGATTGATATGGATATAAGTAAAATGTCAGAGCTGGAATTCAGGAAAACAATTATAAAGTTAATAGAGGGGCTTGAAAAAAGAATAAAAGACACTAGAGAATCTCTTAGTGCAGAAATGAGATCTAATCAGGCCAAAATTAAAGATGCTCTAACTGAGATGAAGTCTAAATTGGATGCTCTAACAGCTAGGGTAAATGTGGCAAAAGAGAAAGTAAATGACATAGAAGAAAGGTAGATGGAAAGGAAGGAAGTTGATGAAAAGAGGAAAAAACAACTAATAGACCATGAGAGGAAATCAGCAATGCCATAAAATGAAACATAATCAGAATTATTGGGGTACTCAAGGAAGAGGAAATAGAGAGGGGGCAGAAGGCATATTTCCTCAAATCATAGCTGAGCACTTCCTTAATCTGGAGAAGGAAATAGGCATTCATCACCAAGAGGTAAAGAGGATCCCTCTCAAAATCAATAAAATGAGAATAACACCATGACATATAATAGTGAAGCTTGCAAATCTTAGAGCCAAATAAGCTATCCTGAGAGCAGCCAGGGAGAGGAAATTCCTTAGGTATGGAGGGAGGAACATCAGAATAACATGAGACTTATCCACAAAATCCTGGCAGGCCAGAAAGGGCTGGCAAGGTATATTCAGGGTACTAAATGACAAGGACATGCAACCAAGAATACTTTATCCAGCAAGGCTGTCATTCAGAATGGAAGGAGAGATCAAGAGTTTTGAGGTCAGACAGAAATTGAAAGAATATGTGACCACCAAGCCAGCCCTGAAAGAAATATTAAGGGGGATACAGTAAGCAAAGAGAGACCCCAAGAGTAACATAGACAAGAAAGTAACAGAGACAATCTACAGAAACAAGGACTTTGCAGGCAATACAATGGCACTAAATGCATATCTTTCAATAGATACTCTGAATGTAAATGGACTAAATATTCCAATCAAAAGACACAGGGTATCAAATTGGATAAAAAAAAGCAGGACTCATCCATATGCTGTCTAGAACAACCTCATTTTGTACCTAAAGACACCCCCAGACTGAAAGTGAGAGAATGGAGAACTATTTACCATGCTAATGGACCTCAAAAGGAAGCTGGGGTAGCAATACTTACATAAGACAAATTAGATTTTAAACCAAAGACTGTAGTAAGAGATGTGGAGGGACACTGTATCATACTTAAAGGGTTTATCCAACAAGAAAATCTAACAATTGTAAATAGGTATGCCCCCAAATGTGGGATCAGCCAATTATATAAACCAATTAATAAGCAACAAAAAGAAACATATTGATAATAATCCATTACTACTAAGAGAGTATAGCACTCCACTCACACCAATGGACAGATCATCTGAGCAGAAGATGAACAAAGAAACAAGAGCTTTGAGGGACACATTGGACCAGATGGACTTCGTAGATGTATTTAGAACATTCCATCCTAAAACAACAAAATACTCAATCTTCACTAGGGCACACGGAACTTTCTCTAGAATAGATCACATATTGGGTCACAAATTAGGTCTCAACCAATACCAAAAGATTGAGATTATTCCCTGCATATTTTCAGATTACAGTGCTTTGGAACTCAATCACAAGAAGAAATTTGGAAGGAACTCAAACACTTGGAGGTTAAAGAGCATCCTGCTAATGAATGAGTGGGTCAACCAGGAAATTAAAGAAGAACTTACACAATTCATTAAAACTAATGAGAATAAAAACACATTGGTTCAAAACCTCTGGAATACAGCAAAAAAAGTCCTAAGAGGGAAGTACATAGCAATACAAGACTCTCTCAAAAAGGTAGAAAAATCCCAAATGCACAAGCTAATCTTACATCTAAAGGACCTGGAAAAAGAACAGCAAATAAAGCCTAAACCAAGCAGGAGAAGATAAATAATAAAGATTAGAGCAGAAATCAATGAAATAGAAACTAGAACAGTAAAACAGATCAACAAAACTAGAAGCTGGTTCTTTGAAAGAATTAATACGATTGATAAACCTCTGGCCAGACTTATCCAAAAGAAAAGAGAAAGACAGCAAAATAAGAGTCCAGGGCCAGATGACTTCCCAGGGGAATTCTAACATACAAAGAAGAAATAATACCTATTTTACCAAAGTTGTTTCAAAAAATAGAAATGGAAGGAAAACTTCCAAACTCATTCTATGAGGCCAGGATTACCTTGATCCCTAAATCAGACAAAGACCCCATCAAAAAGGAGAATTACAGACCAATGTCCTGATGAACATAGATGTCAAAATACCAAGATCTTAGCCAATAGGATCCAAGAGTACCTTAAAAGGATTATTCACCATGGCCAGATGGAATTTATTCCTGGGATGAAGGGTGGTTCAACATTCTCAGATCAATCAACGTGATAGAACACATTAAAAAAAGAAAAGAAAAGAAAAGAACCATATCATTCTTTCAATGGATGCAGAAAAAGCACTTCACAAGGTACAGCATTCTTTCACTCTTCAAAGTATAGGGATAGAGGGAATATATCTCAATATAAAGGGCATCTATGAAAAGCCCACAGTGAATATCATTCTCAATGGGGAAAAAGTGAGAGCTTTTCCCTTAAGGTCAGGAACATGACTCTCACCACTCTTGTTCAACATAGAACTAGAGGTCCTAGACTCAGAAATCAGACAACAAAAAGAAATAAAAGGCATTCAAATGGCAAAGAAGAAGTCAAACTATCTTCACAGATGACATGAAACTTTATGTGGAAAACCCAAAGGATTCCACCCCCAAATTACTAGAACTCATACAGCAATTCAGCAACATGGCAGGATACAAAATCAATGCACAGAAATAAGTTGCATTTCTATACACTAACAATGTGACTGAAGAAAGAGAAATTAGGGAATTGATTCCATTTACAATTGCACCAAAAACCATAAGATTCTTAGGAGGAAACAACCAAAGAGGTAAAGGATCTATACTCTAGGAACTATGGAACACTTATGAAAGAAATTAAAGATACAAAGAGATGGAAAAAACATCCCATGGTCAGGGATTGGATGAAAAAAATTGTTAAAATATCTATGCTGCCTAGTGCAATCTACACATTCAATGCAATCTCTATCAAAATAACATTGACATTTTTCACAGAGCTGGAACAAACAATCCTAAAATTTGTATGGAATCAGAAAAGACCCCAAATAGTAAGAGGAATTTTGAAATAGAAAATCAAAGCTGGAGGCATCACAATGTCTGAATTCAAACTATATTACAAAGCTGTGATCATCAAGACAGCATGGTATTGGCACAAAAACAGACACATACATCAATGAAACAGAAATAGACCCTCAACATCTATGGTCAACTAATCTTTGACAAAGCAGGAAAGAACAAACAATGAAAAAAAGACAGTCTCTTCAATAAATGATGCTGGGAAAACTGGACAGCTAAATGCAGAAGAGAGAAACTGGACCATTCTCTCACACCATATACAAAGATAAACTGAAAATGGATGAAAGACCTCAATTTGAGACAGGAATCCATCAAAATCCTAGAGGAGAACATAGGCAGTAACCTCTTTGACTTCGGCCATAGCAACTTCTTTCAAGACACTTCTCTAAAGGCAAGGGAAACAAAAGCAAAAATAAACTTTTGGGACTTCATCAAGATAAAAAGCTTCGGCAAGGCAAAGGAAACAGTCAACAAAACTAAGAGATAGTCCACGGAATGGGAGAAGATATTTGCAAATGACAACAGAGATAAAGGGCTGTTATCCAAGATCTATAAAGAACTTGTGAAACTCAACACTCAATAAACAAATAATCCAGTCACAAAATGGGCAGAAGACATGAATAGACATTTCTCCAAAAAAAGATGTATAAATTGCCTACAGACAAATGAAAAAATGCTCCACATCGCTAGCCATCAGGGAAATCCAAATCAAAACCACATTGAGATACCACCTTACACCAGTTAGAATGGTAAAAATTAACAAAACAGGAAACAACAAATGTTGGCAAGGATGCAACAAAGGGGAACCCTATGACACTGTTGGTGGGAATGAAAGCTGGTACATCCACTCTGGGGAAAAGTATGGAAGTTCCTCAGGATGTTAAAAATAGAGCTACCCTATGACCCAGCAATACTGGGTATTTCCCCCAATTATACAGTTGTAGTGGAAAGAAGGGGCACATGCACCCCAGTGTTCATAGCAGCAATGTCCACAATAACCAAATTGTGGGAGGAGCTGAGATGTCCTTCAATAAATGAATGGATAAAGAAGATGTGGTTCATATATACAATGGAATATTACTCAACCATCAGAAAGGATGAATACCTACCATTTGCATCGACATGGATGAAACTGGAGGGGATTATGCTGAGTGAAATAAGTCAAGCAGAGAAAGATAATTTTCATATGGTTTCACTCATATGTGCAATATAAGGAATACTGCAGAGGACCATAGAGGGAGGGAGAGAAAACTGAATGGGAAGAAATTAGAGAGGAATACAAACCATGAGAGATTCTGGACTCTGGAAAACAAACTGAGAATTGCAGAAGGGAGGGGGGTGGGGGAATGGGATATTCGGGTGATGAATGTTAAGGAGGGCATGTGATGTGATGAGCACTGGGTGTTACATGCAACTAATCAATAATTGAACACCACATGAAAAACTAATGATGTACTTTAATTGAACTTAATTAAAAAAAAGAAAAAAATACTATAAGAAGATGGCCCTGTCATATGCTGTAACATGGATGAAACTTGAAGACATTATTATGCTAAGTAAAATAAGCCAGTCACAAAAACAAATACTGTATGATTCTACTTATGTGAGATATCTAAGCTAGTCAAATTTATAGAAACAAGTGTAATTGTAGTTATCAGGTGCTGGGGAAAGGGGAAAAGTAGTTATGGTTTAATGGATATAGAGTTTCAGTTTTTCAATAAGAAAAATTTCTGGAGTTCTATTTAACAAAAATATGAATATACTTAACATTACTGAACTTAAAATACACTTTGCACGTCCCCTCTGTTCTCTTCTTTTTTTAGTTACAATTGTCACCTTCTATTATAGTATTTATTTACTTACTCAATTTATAGCTTAAGTCCCTCCCCAACCACAATAGAATTTAAAGTTTCATATCAGAGAGGTTTTTTTTTCAGTTTTATTTCTTTACAGTTTTTAAAATAGTAAACAATAAATATTAGGTACTCAATAAAAGTTGGTTGAATGGTGGTATGGCCACCAAGTGAGTAATATGTAATATATGTACAGTAAAAAGACTTGCCATTCCTCTAATGTAAAGCCCATCCACATTGTGCTATCCTACATGAGCTGACTTTATGAGAACCATGTTCAAGTCAGAATCGCCATATCCACTCCCTTCCCATGGTGAGTCATTTTTTCAGTAGCCACTTATACGAATCTTTTATCATAGCTACATAAATGTATGCTTCCTATCTTGAGTACACGTACTACTATCTCTTTTCTGTACAGCAGAGCTTCTAGAGGAGAAGGTTGAGACATTAGCTATGTGTCCAATTTGCTGCTGAGGCAGTTTTCTGACTTTTGGCACAGAGCTCTTTCTAGACCCCCAAATCTGAGTAACATCTATGTTCTTCACTTTCAAACCTTCTGAACTATGAGATAACCAGGGCTTCCATAATTTCCTACTACAGTGAATAGTGAAAAGCTAGTAATCTGAGTCTATAAGATTCATGTGTATTAGTATTTCCAGGTATACAATGTCAGTGTCCAGACATGTAATTTAACTGAACCAAATTCATTTACTTTCAAGACACAATGTTCTCCTGAGTTCCTCCTCAGATTCTGTTGATCTGTAGATATTTAAGCTCACAATCCCAAAAGACTTGCTCAGAATGAAGTAGCAATTGCTACATACTTTTATAAACATGAATTGGATAACCATAATTAGACCACAGAATTCCTGTCAAAGTTTTTAAATGAAGTAACACTCATGTTTTTGTCAGGACTTTGAAAAATTGCTTCAGCTACATTCAATCACCTTTTCTGAGAGAAATTATCATAAAAGGAATTGCTCTTCTCCAAGTATAGACATAATGAGCATATTATTATTATTATTATTAATTATTATCTTATCTGGATGAATTAGAGGTGAAAACAATATTGTCTATAGGTGTTGACATAACCTATCTAGTTTAACATTTCAGTGAAAAGTCAAACTAATCATAAAACTGAATACATATAAAGCTAAACACAAATTAAATATATATTTCATATTTAAATTAAAAAACCTAAAATAAAACAATAGTTTATTCAATGTAAAGAAAAAGTTTACCTTGTAGCCTCAATCAAGAACAAATCAATAAACCAATGAGCTGAATGTTACTACCATTCCTATCATTTCAAAGACCATGGAAGTTCAGGTGGGTTAGTGTCAAAAAAAAAAAAAAAGTAGTGTGCTCTGCAGTACTTAACAACTGAAAATGCAAAAAAACCACAATTATTTATTGAGTCTTTCCAAACTGCTGAGCAATATGAGGAGTGAATGTGCCTATGATTGTCTTAGAAAGCAAAGTTATCATTTAAGAGAAAGATAAAAGAATATATATCTAATATAAAGTATATAAAAAAAACAAAAAAAATTATCCTTAGAAGTATTTTATATTAAGCTTCTGTTTTGTATTTATTCACAATTTAAGTATTTAAAAACCTAGTATTAAACAGTAGTATAGGAGAAATAGTCACAATCATTCAAAAATAAATTTGAAAAATATAGTTTCTTCTTAATACTATGATATATGAATGCAGTGTAGCTATGAAAAGAGAAGTGAATTTGGGGGCATATGGAGTCATGTATGAGAAGATCAGAAATATTTTACACAACTTGCTCATATGGCAAGGGAAATATAGATACATTATACTTGTCATCAGACCAAAATTTTTCTAAAAATATTTTCAAGTGGCTTGGGGATACATTTACTTGCTTATGCTTTAAACATTATTTGCTAGATTAATTAAGGAATGTACAAATTTTCTCTCCCCTCTTACCATCACATGCTTCTCCATACATCCATTAAGACCACTGAGAAGTTAAAATAATGCTATTTTGCTTTCTTATAATGTCTTCTAAAATATTTATATTTTTTGTCAATAATGTCAGTCAATGTATGCAAGAATTAGCAACCTCAAAGTTTTAGTAGCTTAATAGAACAAAGGTTTATTTCTAGCTCATAGCATATGCCAAATGGCAGCCATCAGGGACCTCTCTGAATTGAAAGCATTTGACAAAGCCATTGAAAATAAGAACTCAGTCACATTGGAATATGAGTTTTAAGCATTTACTTTAAAAAATGCAAATAAAAAAGTGGGAGCATTCTCCAATCAGAAGCCAAGTGACTACTGCTGACCTGAAAATACCAGCTTTGTGGGTCCCTACATAAATATGGATATAATTTAACGTAGCTGCTTGACACCTTCCAGGAGGATTTTGACATCCATAGTGGAGAACCTTGAACTCTCAAGGAGACAAACATATATAAAATATATTACAAAGAAATCCAAGTATGCATTTTGAAAACAGGTTTTAAAAGTAAACAATGTAAGCTATATATTTGAAAAGTGATTCAAATATATATTTTGAAATTAAGGAGAATCACAATACAAAAGACATGACATTCATGTGAAAAGAAATTTTGATATACATATGAAAACAAAGAGTCATGGCAGAATTTTTACTGTTTTAAAATAACATAAAATAATTTTGAGTATGGGAAAACAGAATACCATAGTCAAGACTCAGTCACAGAGAGGAAGAAAATGTAGAAAAGTGTACACCAGTAGTTCTCTATGTCTCTATCAGTCATTTCTGCTCACATTTAATTGGCCAAACAAGTCACATGGCCACAATTGCTGTCAAAGGGAGAGATGGGCAACCTATTCACGCTTTAAGAAGGGGAAATGAGCAATAATGCCATTAAGTACTAGAAATGATCTATATGTCCTGACTGAAAGGATGAAATGTGAGATTCTGAATGCCTGTTGTCCATGCAGTTATTATTAGCATTATGATCACTATATATATTCTAAACCATCACCTCATAACAAAAATTTTCAAAGCATAATAAGTGTAACATAAAGTGACATGAATTGTACAAAGCCTTTTAATGCATTATCTTATCAACTCTTCAATAACTTCATGTAACTGATAATAATGTTCTTACATTTTACAGATGAATGCCCTGGTTTAGAAATATAACGTTTGTTTATTTTTTATTGTATTTATTTATGATTTCATTTCTATGGTTTTCCTTCTACTTTGAGCTCACATTGTACTTAAAAAAATAATAATTGGTCTTGAGTCTTAAATTTACATCATTTGGTATAGACAGAGTTAATAATATAAAGTTCCCTCTAAATACTGCTTTTGTTGAGTCACATAAGTTTTGCTATGTTGTCTTACATTTTTGTTTTTACAAGATTTTACTGATTTCAAATTTAATTTTATTTTTGTCCTATTGGTTGTAAAAGAGTGTGCTGTTTCACTGCCAAATATTGACACTTTTCAATTTTTCCTTCTGTTATTAATTTCTAGTTTTATTTGTGGTTGAAAAATATATTTTGTGTGATTTCAATGTTCTCAAATTTGTTAAAACTTGTTCTTTGACCTAATATATGATCTACCTTGGAGAATGTTGCATGTGTGTTTGAGAAAAATGTATAATCTGCTGCTATTGTGTGGAATGTTCTATATATATCATTAAGTACATTTAGTCTATAGCAATGGTCATGTTCATATTACTGATTTACTTATTGATTCTCTGTACAGTTTATCTATTGGAACTTGATATCATGTCCTGGGAATACTTCTTAACAGCACAAGACACCACTCTCTGAGTCCTTGGGTTTTCTCTCTACTTCCTTTGGAATAAACAAACTGACTTTGGAACAGAGTATACTTTTAAGCCTGAGATTCACAAAATTCAAGTAATCTAAAAGCCTTTTTGTTGTTGTTGTGGTTGTGGTTGTTGTATAAAATGTCTGTTCCTGCATGGTGTATGAACTTGTTAAGACCATCTTCACTTCTGATGCCAAGTGAAAGTTTGAGCGTCCCACAAGCCATTCTCAGTTTCAATAATTTGCTAGAAATACTCACAGAATTCAGAAAGGCCTTTAGCCAATGGTTATGTTTTATTACAGCAAAAGAGATACGGATCCAAATTAGCCAAGGGATACAATAACTCAAGTGGCCCAAAGACCCAGAAAAACAAATAAATTTATGAGGTAGGACATTTAAAGGGCTTATAAGTTACAATACAGGAGCTGAGGGCAAAGGGCAAACAATCCTTTAAGAAAGGCTAATCCAGGGCGCCTGGGTGGCTCAGTTGGTTAAGCGACTGCCTTCGGCTCAGGTCATGATCCTGGAGTCCCTGGATCGAGTCCCACATCGGGCTCTCTGCTCGGCAGGGAGCCTGCTTGTCCCTCTGACCCTCCCCCCTCTCATGTGCTCTCTCTCTCTCATTCTCTCTGTCTCAAATAAATAAATAAAATCTTTAAAAAAAAAAAAAAAGAAAGGCTAATCCATTACTGAATGGTTCTCATTAGGCCACAGTGACAAGACAAAAATTCTTTAAAAATTCACAGCTTTTCTGAAACAGGAAAACATAGAAGACTTGAACAGACTGATAACCAGTAAAGGAATTGAATCAGTAATCAAAAATTTCCCAACAAACAAAAGTCCAAGGCTGGATGGCTTCATAAACAAATTATACCAAACATTTAAAAAAGCTTTAATAGATGTAGTGAAAAGAAGGGCCATATGCACCCCAATGTTCATAGCAGCTATGTCTGCAATAGCCAAACTATGGAAAGAGCCCAGATGCCCTTCAACAGACAAATGGATAAAGAAGATGTGGTCCATATATACAGTGGAATATTACTCAGCCATCAGAAAGGATGAATACCAAAATTTTACATCAACATGCATGGGACTGGAGGAGATTATGCTAAATGAAATAAGTCAACCAGTTAAAGTCAATTATCCTATGGTTTCACTTATTTATGGAACATAATGAATAGCATGGAGGACATTAGGAAGAGGAAGGGAAAAATGAAGGGGGGGGGAAATCAGAGGGGGAGATGAACCACGAGAGACTATGGACTCTGAGAAACAAACTGAGGCTTTTAGAGGGGAGGGGGTGGGGGATGGGTTTGCCTGGTGATGGGTATTAAGGAAGGCACATAATGGATGGAACATGGGGTGTTATAAGAAAACAATGAAACATGGATCACTACATCAAAAACTAATGATACATTGCATGGTGACTAACATAATAAAATTAAATTAAATTAAAAAAATAAAAATATAAAAAATAAAAAGATTAATACAGATTCTTCTCTGACTATTCCAAAAAAATAGAATTCAAAAGAAAACTTGCAAACTCATTCTATGAGACCAGCATTACCCTGATACTAAAACCAGGCAAAGACTCTACTGAAAAACAGAACTACAGGCCAATAACCCTGATGAACATGGATGCAAAAATTCTCAACATACTATTAGCAAATCGCATCCTCAGAGGGGAAGAAGAACCATGAGAGACTATGGACTCTGAGAAACAAACTGAGGGTTTTAGAGGGGAGAGCATGGGGGGGGATGGGTTAACCTGGTGATGGGTATTAAGAAGGGCACATATTGCATGGAGCACTGGGTGTTATATGCAAACAATGAATCATGGAATACTACATCAAAAACTAATGATGTAGTGTACAGTAACTAAAATAACATTAAAATAAAATAACATAAAATAAAAAAATAAAAAATAAAATAAAATAAAAAACAATCATTCAACATGTTAAATGGGCTTTATTCCTGGGATGCAAAGGTGGTTCAATATTTGCAAATCAATCAATGTGATTCGCCACATTAATAAAAGAAAGGATAAAAACCATACAATACTTTTCATAGATGTAGCAAAAGCATTTGACAAAGTACAACACTCATTCATGATAAAAGCATTCAAAAAGGAGTGTTAGAGGGAACGTATTCAACATAATAAAGTCCATATACAAAAAATCCACAGCTGGAGGAGGAGCAAGATGGTGGTGGAGTAGGAGACCTAAATTTCGTCTGGTCCCAGGAATTCAGCTAGATAGGGATCAAACCATTCTGTTGAGTTCCTAGGAGCTCAACAGGAGATCGAAGAAAAGAATAGCAGCAACTCCCTGAACAGAAAAGTGACCACTTTCTGGAAGGTAGGACGTGCAGAGAAGTGAATCTGAGGTGATATTAGGGAAGATAGACGACAGCGGAGGGGGCCTCCGTCAGCCGCGACTGGCAAGTGATAGAGCAGCAGAGCACAAAATTGGAAATTTTAGAAGTCGACTCTGCTGAGATCCAGTGGCTAAGCGGGGATGGAACAGTTGGGACAGTGTGGTCTCAGGACCTTCGGGGGTCACAGAAAGACCAGGGGTGCCTGAGTGTGGCAGAGCTCCCAGGTATTGGAGCAGAGACAGAGCTGAGGAGTGGGGTCTCAACTCGGGGTTGCCATAAACCATGATCCACGGCACAGTTGGGCCACTGCTCTTCCAAAAGGGACACAACAAACAGCAGATTTGGGGACTCCCCTTCCTCCCCCAGGAGGAGCAGTGTGGGAGTGTATCGCAGGAATGGGCTGGGTTTGGAAACTCCAAATGGGGTCATGTGCCAGAGATAGAAATGCTCAGTGGGCGCCTGGGTGGCTCAGTTGGTTAAGCGACTGCCTTCGGCTCAGGTCATGATCCTGGAGTCCCTGGATCGAGTCCCACATCGGGCTCCCTGCTCAGCAGGGAGCCTGCTTCTGCCTCTGACCCTCCCCCCTCTCATGTGCTCTCTCTCTCTCATTCTCTCTGTCTCAAATAAATAAATAAAATCTTTAAAAAAAAAAAAAGAAATCCTCAGTCACAGGCCAGGTGAGCAGAGAGTGCGGCCGGAGACCCAGGGAGAAAAGGGAATGATTGGCTGCATTTCTCTGGGGGTCACTGGGGAGTGGGGCCCCGAGTTCTTGGCTCCTCTGGGGCAGAGATTGGGAGGCCACCATTTTCACTCTCATCCACCAAAGCTGTACCGAAAGCTTGCAGGGAACAAAATCTCCTGAGAGCAAACCCGAGCAGATTACTTAGCCCGGACCCGGCAAGGGCGGGGCAATTCCGCCTCCAGCAAAGACATTTGGGAACCACTGTGACAGGCCCCTCCCCCAGAAGATCAGCAAGAACAGCCAGCCAAGACCAAATTTTCCGATCAATAAGAACAGCAGAACTCCAGCGCTAGGGGAATACTGCACATAGAATTCATGGCTTTTTCCCCATGATTCTTTAGTCTTTCAAAGCTAATTTTTTTTAACTTTATCTTTTTTTAAAATTTTTCTTTTTCCCTTTCTTCAACCAACATCTTATCAATCCTTTTTTTAAAAAATCTTTTTATTTTTCATTTTTAGAGTTATATTCTATCCCTTCATAATAGTTAACCTTATTTTTGGTATATATATACAATTTGTATATATATATATAAGTTGTTTTCTCTTTAAAATTTTGGGATACAGTTTCTTCTAACAGACCAAAATATACCCTAAATCTCTAGTGTATGGCTTTGTTCTAGTCTCCTGCCTGATAACATTCTCCCCCAACCTTTTTTTTAAATCCTCTTCTTTATTTTTTCAACCAACTTCTTATCAATTCCTTTTATAAAATCTTTTATAATTTTCACCTTACAGTCATATTCCATCCCTAAATTGTATTTACCCTTATTTTTGTATATATATAAGTTTCTCTTTCTTTAAAATTTTGGGAGGCACTTTCTTCTAACAGACCAAAACACACCCAAAATTTAGTGTGTAGCACTGATCTATGCACCAGACAATCATATTTGATCATATTCGTTTTTTGTTTGTTTTTAACTTTTTTCTTTCTTTCTTTTTTTTTCTTTTTTTTCTTTCCCTTTCTTTTCCCCCAGTTTCAGGTCTCTTCTGATTTGTTTAGTGTATAATTTCTTGGGTCGTTGTTACCCTGTTACCATTTTCTTCTCTCATTCATCTATTGTCTTCTGGACAGAATGACAAGACGGAAAAAATCACCTCAAAAAAAAGAACAAGAGGCAGTACTGATGGCCAGGGACCTACTCAGTACAGACATTAGTACAATGTCAGAACTAGAGTTCAGAATGATGATTTTAAAGATACTAGCTGGGCTTGAAAAAAGCATGGAAGATATTAGAGAAACCCTTCCTGGAGAAATAAAAGAACTAAAATCTAACCAAGGTCAAATCAAAAAGGCTATTAATGAAGTGCAATCAACAATGGAGGCTCTAACTGCTAGGATAAATGAGGAAGAAGAGAGAATTAGTGATATAGAAGACCAAATGATGGAAAATAAGGAAGCTGAAAAAAGAGAGATAAACTACTACTGGATCACAAGGGCAGAATTCGAGAGATAAGTGATACCATAGCCAATTATATAAGCCAATTAATAACAAAAGCAAAGAAACACATCAACAACAATACAATAATAGTAGGGGACTTTAACATCCCCCTCACTGAAATGGACAGATCATCTAAGCAAAAGATCAACAAGGAAATAAAGTCTTAAAATGACACACTGGACCAAATGGACTTCACAGACCTATTAGAACATTCCATCCCAAAGCAACAGAATACACATTCTTCTCTAGTCCCCATGGAACATTCTCCAGAATAGATCACATCCTAGGTCACAAATCAGGTCTCAACTGGTAACAAAAGATTGGGATCATTCCCTGCATATTTTTGGACCACAATACTTTGAAACTAGAACTCAATCACAAGAGGAAAGTTGGAAAGAACCTAAATACATGGAGGCTAAAGAGCATCCTACTAAAGAATGAATGGGCCAACCAGGAAATTAAAGAAGAATTTTAAAAATTCATGGAAACCAATGAAAATGAAAACACAACTGTTCAAAAATTTGGGATGCAGTGAAGACAGTCCTAAGAGGAAAGTATATAGCAATTCAAACCTTTCTCAAGAAACAAGAATAGTTTCAAATACTTAACCTAACCCTACACCTCAAAAAGCTGGAGAATGAACAACAAATAAAGCCTAAACCCAGCAGGAGAAGAGAAATAATAAAGATCAGAGCAGAAATCAATGAAATAGAAAGCAAAAGAACAGTAGAACAAATGAATGAAACTAGGAGCTGGCTCTTTGAAAGAATTAACAAGATTGATAAACCCCTGGCCAGACTTATCAAAAAGAAAAGAGAATTGACCCAAAGAAGTAAAATCGTGAATGAAAGAGGAGAGATCACAACCAACACCAAAGAAATACAAACAATTCTAAGAACAAATTATGAACAACTCTATGTCAGCAAATTAGATAATCTGGAAGAAATGGATGCATTCCTAGAGATGTATCAACTATTAAATTGAACCAGGAAGAAACAGAAAACCTGAACAGACCTATAGCCACTAGGGAAATTGAAGCAGTCATCAAAAATCTCCCAACAAACAAAACTCAGGGCCAGATGGCTTCCCAGGGAAATTCTACCAAATATTTAAAAAATAATTAATACCTATTCTTTGAAAGTGTTCCAAAAAATAGAAATGGAAGGAAAACTTCCAAACTCGTTTTATGAGACCACCATTACCTTGATCCCCAAACCAGACAAAGACCCCATCAAAAAGGAGAACTACAGACCAATATCCCTGATGAACATGGATGCAAAAATTCTCACCAAAGTACTATTCAGCACGATCCAACAGTACATTAAAAGGCTTATTCACCACGACCAAGTGGGATTTATCCCTGGGATGCAAGGTTGGTTCAACATCGGTAAATCAATCAATGTGATACAATACATTAATAAAAGAAAGAACAAGAACCATATGATCCTCTCAATAGATGCAGAAAAAGCATTTGACAAAGTACAGCATCCTTTCTTGATCAAAACTCTTCAGATTGTAAGGATAGAGGGTACATACCTCAATATCATAAAAGCCAACTATGAAAAACCCACAGCGAATATCATTCTCAATGGGGAAAAACTGAGAGCTTTCCCCCTAAGGTCAGGAACACGGCAAGGATGTCCACTATCACCACTGCTATTCAACATAGTATTAGAAGTCCTAGCCACAGCAATCAGACAACAAAAAGAAATAAAAGGCATCTGAATTGGCAAGGAAAAAGTCAAACTCTCACTCTTTGCAGATGATAGGATACTTTATGTGGAAAACCCAAAAGACTCCACCCCCAAACTGGTAGAACTCATACAGGAATTCAGTAAAGTGGCAGCATATAAAATCAATGCACAGAAATCAGTGGCATTTCTATACACCAACAACAAGCCAGAAGAAAGATAAATTAAGGAGTCGATCCCATTTACAATTGCACCCAAAACTATAAGATAACTAGGAAAAAAATCTAATGAAATGGGCAAAAAATCTGTACTCAGAAAACTAAAGAAATTGAGGAAGATACAAAGAAATGGGAAAACTTTCCATGTTCATGGATTGGAAGAACAAATATTGTGAAGATGTCAATGCTACCTTAGAGCAATCTACACATTCAATGCAATCCCCATCAAAATACCATCCACTTTTTTCAAAGAAATGGAACAAATAATCCTAAACTTTGTATGGAACCAGAAAAGACCCTGAATAGCCAGAGGAATGTTGAAAAAGAAAAGCAAGCCTGGTGGCATCACAATTCCAGACTTCCAGCTCTATTACAAAGCTGTCATCATCAAGACAGCATGGTACTGGCACAAAAACAGACACATAGATCAATGGAACAGAATAGAGAGCCCAGAAATGGACCCTCAACTCTATGGTCAAGTAATATTTGACAAAGCAGGAAAGAATGTCCAACGGAAAAAGACAGTCTCTTCAACAAATGGTGTTGGGAAAACTGGACAGCCACATGCAGAAGAATGAAACTGGACCATTTCCTTACACCGCACACAGAAATAGACTCCAAATGGTTGAAAGACCTCAATGTGAGACAGGAGTCCATCAAAATCCTAAAGGAGAACACAGGCAGCAATGTCTTCAACCTCAGCCGCAGCAACTTCTTCCTAGACACATCACCAAAGACAAGGAAAGCAAGGGCAAAAATGAACTATTGGGACTTCATCAAGATAAAAAGCTTTTGCACACCAAAAGAAACAGTCAACAAACCAAGAGACAACTGACAGAATGGGAGAAGATATTTGCAAATGACATATCAGATAAAGGACTAGAATCCAAAATCTATAAAGAACTTATCAAACTCAACACACAAAGAAGAAATGATCCAATCAAGAAATGGGCAGAAGACATGAACAGACATTTTTCCAAAGAAGACATCCAAATGGCCAACAGATGCATGAAAAAGTGCTCAACATATCGGCGTGAGGGAAAACCAAATCAAAACCTCAATGAGAAACCACCTCACAGCAGTCAGAATGGCTAAAATTAATTAGCCAGGAAATGACAGATGTTGGCAGGGATTCAGAGAAGGGGGGACCCTCCTACATTGGTGGGAATGCAAGCTGTTGCAGCCATTCTGGAAAACAGTATGGAGGTTCCTCAAAAAGTTGAAAATAGAGCTACCATACAACTCAGTATTTGCACTACTTGGTATTTACCCCAAAGATACAAATGTAGGGATCCGAAGGGTTATGTGCACCCCGATGTTTATAGCAGCAATGTCCACAATAGCCAAACTATGGATAGAGCCAAGAAGTCTATCGACAGATGAATGGTCAAGAAGATGTGGTATATATATGTATAATGGAATATTATGCAGCCATCAAAAGGAATGAGGTCTTGCCATTTGCAATGATGTGGATGGAACTGAAGGGTATTATGTTGAGCAAAATAAGCCTATCAGAGAAAGACATGTATCATATGATCTCACTGATATGAGGAATTCTTAATCTCAGGAAACAAACTGAGTGTTGCTGGAGTGTTAGGGAGTAGGAGGGATGGGGTGGCTGGGTAATAGACATTGGGGAGGGTATGTTCTATGGTGAGTGCTGTGAATTATGCACGACTGTTGAATCACAGACCTGTACCTCTGAAACAAATAGCACATTATATGTTAAAAAATAGAAGAAAAGATAGCAGGAGGGTTAAAATGAAGGGGGGGGAGTCGGAGGGGGAGACAAACCATGAGGGACTGTGGACTCTGAGAAACAAACTGACGGTTCTAGAGGGGAGGGGGTGGGGGGATGGGTTAGCCTGGTGTTGGGTATTAAAGAGGGTACGTACTGAATGGAACACTGGGTTTTATATGCAAACAATGAATCATGGAACACTACATCAAAAACTAATGATGTACGGTGATTAACATAACATAATAAAATAAAAAAAAAATAAAAATCCACAGCTGATAACATCCTCAATGGGGAATGAATGAAAGCTTTTCACTTTTCCTTTATGGTCAGGAACAAGACAGAGATGTCCAGTCTCACCAAAGCTATTTAAAATAATAATGGAAATTGTAAGCCCAACAGTCAGAAACCACAAAGAAACAAAAGGCATCCAAATTGGAAAGAAGTCAAACTTTCACCATTTGTAGATGACACGATACTCTATATAGAAAACCTAAAATAGTCCACCAAAAAATTGCTAGAACTGATACATGAATTCTAGAGTTGCAGTATATAAAATGAACATACAGAAAACTGTTCATTTTCTATACACCAATAATGAAACCACCAAAAGAGAAATCAAGGAATCAATCCCATCCACAACTGCACCAAAAACCATAAGATACTTAGGAATAAACCTAACCAAATAGATAGAATATCTGTACTCTGAAAGCTGTAACACTGATGAAAGTAAGTGAAGATTACAAAAGAAATGGAAAAACCCATTAAAGTCTCATGGATTAGAAGAACAAATATTGTTAAAATGTTTATATTATGGAGTGCAAGCTACACATTTAATGCAATGCCCATCAAAATTCCATGAACATTTTTCGGAGGTAGAAGAAGCAATTCTGAAAATTTCTATGGAACTATCAAAGACCCTGAATAGCCAAAACAATCTTGAAAAAAAAAAAAAGGCAAAGCTGGAGGCATCACATTTTCACCTTCAAGTTATATCACAAAGCTGTAGTGATAAAGACAGTATGGTAATGGCACAAAATAGAAAAAGAGATAAATAGAACAGAATAGAAAACCTGGAAATGATCCCACTACTGTATGGTCAACTATTCTTTGACAAAGCAGGAAAGAATATCCAATGGAAAAAAGTCTCTTCAATAAATGTTGGTGGGAAAAGTGGACAGCCACATGCAGAAGAATGAAACTGGACCACTTTCTTACACCACACACAAAAATAAATTCAAAATGGATGAAAGATCTAAATGTGAGACAGGAATCCATCAAAATCCTAGAGGAGAGCACAGGCAGCAACTTCTTTGACATCTGCCATAGCAACTTCTTTCTAGATATGTCTCCTGAACAAGGGAAACAAAAGCAAAAATACGCTATTAGGACTTTATCAAAATAAAAATCTTCTGCACAGCAAAGGAAACAATCAACAAAACTAAATGACAACCTATAGAATGGGAGATATTTGCAAATAACATATCTGATAAAGGGTTAGGATCCAATATATATATATATAATTCAACACCCCCAAAACAGATAAGCCAGTTAAAAATGGGCAGAAGACATGAGTAGACATTTTTTCAAAGAAGACATCCAGATGGCTAACAGACACAAGAAAAGCTGCTCCACATTGCTCATCATCAAGGCAATACAAATCAAAACTGCAATGAGATATCACTTCATGCCAGTCAGAATATCTAAAATTGGCAACACAGAAAACAACAGGTGTTCACAAGGATGTGGAGAAATGGGAACCCTCTTACACTGTTGGTGGAAATGCAAACTGGTGCAGCCACTCTGGAAAACAGTACGGAAGTTGTTCAAAAAGTTGAAAATACAACTTCTTTTTGACCCAGCAATTGCACTACTAGGTATGTGACCAAAGAATACAAAAATACTAATTTGAAGGGATACATGAACCTCAATGTTTACAGCAGTATTGTCAACAATAGCCAAATTATGGGAAAAAAAACAAATGTACATTGAGTGATGAATGGGTAAAGAAGGTGTGGTATATAGACACAATGAAATTTTTTTAAAAGATTTTATTTATTTATTTGAGAGAAAGAATGAGATAGAGAGCATGAGAGGGGGGAGGGTCAGAGAGAGAGGCAGACTCCCTGCTGAGCAGGGAGCCCGACGTGGGACTCGATCCCGGGACTCCAGGATCATGACCTGAGCCGAAGGCAGTTGCTTAACCAACTGAACCACCCAGGCGCCCGACACAATGAAATACTACTCAACCTTCAAAAAAATGAAATTTTGCCATTCACAGGGACATGTGTTGAGCTAGAGTGTATTATGTTAAGTGAAATAACTGTCATGGAAAGACAAAAGCCATATGATTTCACTCATAGGTGAAATTTAAGAAACAAAACCGATGAACATATGGGAGGGGGGAAAAGCAAGAGAGAGGGAAATAAACCATAAGAGACTCTTAACTATAGAGAAGAAAATGAGGGTTGATGGAGGGAAGAGGGTAGGGGATGGGCTAGATGGGTGATGGGTGATGGGCATTCAGGAACATATTTGTTATGATGAGCAAAATGAAAAGAAATATGAGATTTAAGATTCAGATAGAGCAAAAAAAACCTCCTGTTTTTCAAAGAAATAATCATCTAGCTAGAAAAACCAACATCAACACATCCTTTTAATAACTTAAAAAGAGAGTTCATAAAGATCAGTCTTTATGTGTATTTCTTATACACTAACAATGCAACTGTAGAAAGAGAAATTAGAGAAACAATTCCATTTACAATAGCTCCAAAAACCATAAGATACCTCATAATAAACCTAACCAAAGAGGTAAAGGATCTATACTCTAGGAACTACAGAACACTCATGAAAGAAATTGAAGAAGACACAAAAAGATGGAAAAATATTCCATGCTCATAGATCAGAAGAATAAATATTGTTAAAATGTCTATGCTACCGAGAGCAATCTATACCTGCAATGCCATCCTGATCAAAATTCCAATGACCTTTTTCAAAGTGCTGGAGCAAACAATTCTAAAATTTATATGGAATCAGAAAAGACCCCGAATCGCCAAGGAAATGTTAAAAGAAAAACAAAGCTGGGGGCATCATGTTGCCTGATTTCAAGCTATATTACAAAGCTGTGATCACCAAGACAGTGTGGTATTGGCACAAAAACAGACACATAGACCAATGGAACAGAATAGAGACTCCAGAAATGGACCTTCAACTCTATGGTCAAGTAATCTTCAACAAAGCAGGGAAAAGCAGTCTCTTCAATAAATGGTGCTCAGAAAATTGGACAGCTATATACAGAAGGATGAAACTCGACCATTCTCTTACACCATACACAAGGATAAACTCAAAATTGATGGAAGACCTCAATATGAGACAGGAATACAAAAAAAACCTAGAAGAGAACATAGGTAGTAACCTCTTTGACATCGACAACAGCAACTTCTTTCAAGACATGTTTCCAAAGGCTAGTGAAACAAAAGCAAAAATGAACTTTTGGGACTTCATCAAGATAAAAAGCTTCTGCACAGCAAAGGAAACAGTCAACAAAACAAAGAGGCAACCCACAGAATGGGAGAAGATATTTGCAAACGACACCACAGACAAAGGGCTGGCATCCAAGATCTATAAAGAACTTCCCAAACTCAACACCCAAAATACAAATAATCAAGTCCAAAAATGGGCAGAAGACACAAGCAGGCATTTCTCCAAAGAAGACATACAAATGGCTAACAGACACATGAAAAAATGTTCATCATCATTAGCCATCAGGGAAATTCAAATCAAAACCACATTGAGATACCACCTTACACCAGTTAGAATGGCAAAAATTGACAAGGCACGAATGTTGGAGAGGTTGTGGAGAAAGGGGATCCCTCTTACACTGTTGGTGGGAATGCAAGTTTGTACAGCCACTCTGGAAAACAGCGTGGAGGTTCCTCAAAAATTTAAAAATAGAGCTACTGTATAACCCAGCAATTGCCCTCCTGGGTATTTACCCCAAAGGCACAGATGTACTGAAAAGAAGGGCCATATGCACCCCAATGTTCATAGCAGCAATGTCCACAATAGCCAAACTGTGGAAAGAGCCCGGAAACCCTTCAACAGACGAATGGATAAAGAAGATGTGGTCCATACATACAATGGAATATTACTCAGCCATCAGAAAGGATGAATACCCAACTTTTGCATCAACATGGAAGGGACTGGAGCAGATTATGCTAAGTGAAATAAGTCAAGCAGAGAAAGTCAATTATCCTATGGTTTCACTTATTTGTGGAACATAGGAATAGCATGGAGGACATTAGGAGGAGGAAGGGAAAAATGAAGGGGGGGAATCAGAAGGAGAGATGAACCATGAGAAACTATGGACTCCAAGAAACAAACTGAGGGTTTTAGAGGGGAGGGCGGTGGGCAAATGGGTTTGCCTGGTGATGGGTATTAAGGAAGACACATATTACATGGAGCACACAGAGTTATACGCAAACAATGAATCATGGATCACTACATTAAAAATTAATGATGTAATGTATGATGACTAACATAACATTAAAAAAAAAGAATGTTATGTTTTAGAATTATTTGAACATAACATAAAATAATCTTCTCATAAAGGAATGGATAGATTTCTTCAATAAAAGATTAAGGAAATAGTATTTAATTACATTAAAATTATGAATATTTATGTAGTAAAAGACATCATGGCCAAAGTTAACACAATGATACAGACTGAAAAAAGATAATCTACATGCCTAAAATAATCAAAATAATAGAATCTAAAATGTTTAAGAAATTTCTACATATCATTGAAGAGACCTCAATTTAACTAAAAATCAGGGAAATAAAATTTAGATAACAATAAAGTACCACTCTGTTAAATAAAATAGCAAAACTTTAGAGGCTGAATAATGTTAAGTGGTGCAATGAGTGTGGGCATATAGAATTTTTCTAAATTGCTGCTCGTAACATATTGGATGTTGGCATCTTTGGGTACAATCTACTGGTATCAGTTAATTTATATTTAAGATTCAGCAATTGTGCTCATGGTCATTTATACAAAAATAAATTATCAGAAAAATCTGAATAATGAAAACAATTGTAGTAACTTCAAATCTGCTTCTAGTTATGAATAACTATTTCCCCAAAGTATGTGATTTAACCCAAAATTATTTATTTTTTAATAAAAGTGCCTAGATTTAAGCAGTTTGTGATGGACGATAAAATTTAAGCATTTCTTAGTAAATCTTAGATTAAATTAAAATAACAAAAGATGACATCTTCAATGGCATCAAAAATTGTTTTCAAGCCATAGAAATAAAAACCAGGTAATACAGTAATAAATTAATTTAAGTAACAACTTCAAATAGGTGCTTTCATGTATGGGAATGTGATAAATATTAAATGGCATTATAAATCACTGTAGAAAGAGGGTCCAAAGCAAGATATAATTTTGTGAAAATTGGAAAATCTATATAAAATATGAAAATATACTATTATTTTGCTTTCACAAGAGATACATTAATGACTTTTAAGGCAATTCTTTGAAAAGGATATCTGAATGGCCAGTAAATATATGGCACAACTACCCATGTCAGTAAAAACAAAAATTTATTATTAATGTAAGAATGAAAAACCGTTTCTCACAAATAAGTCCACAAAAGTTTTTATTTTTTTAAGATTTATTTTATTTATTTTAGAGACAGAGAAAGAGAGCATGAGTGGGGGCAGGAGCAGAGGGGGAGGGAGAATCTCAAGCAGACTCCCCATTGAGGAAGGAGCCTGACATGGGGCTCAATCTCTGGACCCTGAGGTCATGACCTGAGCCATAATTAAGAGCCAGCTGCTAAATCAACTGAGCCACCCAGACCCCTCTATATTCATAAAAGTTTAAAAAAAAAAACTAACAAATGATTTGACAATGTAGTGAAAGAAAATGCTCTCTCTGTTTTCATCGCTAGTGAAAATATAAAATCCTACCAAATTTTCTTGCATACAATGGGATGGTGTTTTTGAAAACCCAGATATTGTCCATCTAGGATATTGTTTCTATCCTATATAACTCCTAGGTGGAGAACATCATTAACAAAATGAATGGTTACTTAGATGCTGAAGTCAATATTATTATTTTTTAAAAATTTTTTTAAAAGATTTTCTTTATTTCACAGAGAGATAGTGAGAGAGCACAAGTAGGCAGAGCAACAGGCAGAGGGAGAGGGAGAAGCAGGCTCTCTGCTGAGCAGGGAGCCCGATGTGGGACTTGATCCCAGGACCCTGGGATCATGACCTGAGCGGAAGGCAGACATTTAACTGACTGAGCCACCCAGGCACCCTGAAGTCAATATTAAATGAGCAGTAGATTCATATGGAAGTAATGGTTTAGAACTGGACATGGAAATATGAGATGCAGAAGGAATGTTAAAACAATATAAATAGCAGGCATTTGGTAGCATCTGGAATTTAGAAAAAAAATATTAAATGAAGATATATAGATGCAGTGATCATAAACATGAACCAAAGAAAATGAGAAGGACAATTTGAAAATTTGGGGAGTCTATCCATGGAGGAAAAATTAACCAAGCACATAAGATTTGGAGATAATGACAAGATAACCAGTACTAGAATCCAAATAGAGTAAACACAAATAGCAAGTGTTCAAATAAGAAAAGGAAAAGAAATTAAAATTGTGTTGAAATCTCCAGTGTAGAAATCTCAAGTCAAATGACTCCCCAACTGAAACCACTTGAATAATCAATTTGGAAATAATGAATTTTTTTTAATTTTTTTTTAAGATTTTATTTATTTATTTGAGACAGAGAGAATGAGATAGAGAGAGCATGAGAGGGAGGAGGGTCAGAGGGAGAAGCAGACTCCCTGCCGAGCAGGGAGCCCGAGGAAATAATGAATTTTAAGAGTTCTATTTAGAGGTAATAAAGCCCAAATCTCAATGAGCATATCTATTCATTTTATTTTAGAAACAGGAAACCAGCTGCCTGTTTGTCACTTAGTCTTGTGGAGTTAGTAGTGGAATACTTTGAAATTATGAAAATAATTTTAAAAGGAGATTGCAAATGGAGTCATTAATATGTGAATGAGCCAAGTGATACGGGGGCACAAATAGGAGGATTATACTATTAATCTAGAAAGTAACTGCATTTTATTTTTATCTCAAATATTAATAAGACTCACATTTTCAAAGTAACTAATTTTATAGGAGGCCTTAGGAGAAAAAAACCAGGTAATAACATACATTACTAATAATTTTAGACTAGGGACTGGGTAACCTGGAGAGATTGCAAGTTGAAACCACAGATGACTTAGCAAGATGTGTTACTAGGTTTTCCAGGTTTTCTCTAGAAATTTAAATATTTTCAGTTGCTTAATAAGTAGTTACAATTCTCCCTAGAAACATCAGAAGGTAAGTCCAAGGAAGATGGTATATATCTCGAACTGTCCTTCTGAAGTTCAGTAACTGGAACTACATGTCCTTCAAAAGCTGCGTATTAGAAGTTTTTGTTACTTTGAAGTCCTCCAGATAGAGAGGTAATTTTCCATGTTGACCTGCTACTTGTATGTTTATATTATCTGTAAAATTAGAGTAACGTATTTCTTATATTTAATACAGGGAATTGTGGATATTAAGTTAAATAATAACAATGATGATGCAAAGTAAATGTAAGACATTATTTAGAGCAATAAAATATATGCTAGTTATGGACCTTTGCAAGACTCCAGTGGCTCTACTCTATCCGTGTTTTCAATCACTTATGGGAATCTTATGGATTCCACCTATATGCAAACATCTATTGTTTACTCATTCCATAAAAAATTTAAATATATAGTTTATCCAATCAAAAACCAACAAACTAGTAAGGAAGACAATATTTAAAAAAATAATTGCAAGTGAGTAACAGTGGAACTTACTGCAAGTATAAAAAAAGTGTGATAAGATGTGTGCAATAAAGGTAATTCTGATCTAATGAACATACACTGAATGACACATTGATGAGGAATTCATAAAAAGTAATACATTCTATCTTACAACAATTCTAATGTGGACAGGAGGATAAAACAATCTCAGAGAAGTTAATTAACTTGCCTGATGACACAGGAGTTAGTGGTAGAGCAGGATTGCAAACTCATGTTTGATCTTAAGGTCCACAATATTAGCTTTTTATATAGAACAGAGGTAGATGCCACACATCTTCTGTAAATTTAACATATGCAGAACTTGCTGTCTACAGAATGAAGGAAGAAACATAAAGATGCATGTGAATTGAAACTTGGAAGGACAAATATGATATGATTTACAAAGGCAAAGGATTGTGGAAGAGGAAAAACATTCTTTTATTTAAGATTTTTAAAAATTTTTATTGATTTATTTGAGAGAGAGAGAGATCACGAGAAGGGGGGAAGGGTAGAGGGAGAAGCAGACTCCCCCTGAGCAGGGAGCCTGAAGCGGGACTGGATCCCAGGACCCTAGGATCATGACCTGAGCCGAAGGCAGACACTTAAACCACTGAGCCACCCAGGAGCGCAGAGGAAAGACATTCTGAGTAAAAGAAAACTCCTGAGTAGGGACCTACCTTCAGATTTATGTGTTGTATCTTTGGGATCTGTAAGTAGAAATGTGCGGAGTTGACATTGGGAAATGGAGAACACATGACTTGAAATAAAAGCTTGAATGACTTTCTGTGATAGCTCACAAACAAGATCAAATAAGGAGATGAAAGTCTGTTCTGCAGAAAATTTGAGCCATTTAATGCTTTTGAGAAAAAGAGTGATATAATCCAATGGTGCTTTGGGGAAAACCCAAAAGGACTGTGTCAAATGACTGAAAAATAGAAAATCAGATTTATGCATAATGTCAGTGGGTGCAGATGCAAATAAGATTTTTTTTTCTTCTGAAGTATTGATGAGCTTTTTCAAAAGGCATCAGCAATCCTTTTTGTGAAAAGTGTTTTCATCTTCTACCAGGAGGCAAGGGCAGTTTTTGCTTGTTGTTTTATGTATAACAAAGTGCCTAGTTCTTGTGTCTGGTGGTGGGATCATAATGATCATTCATTGAATGAGGCACATCTAGCCCAGAAACGGGCTCAGTGACCCTGATCTGCATTCAGTCAACAAGATCTTGCCTTTTTTTTCTCCCTTGTTCCTCTCAGTTTCTCTTCAGTCCAAGATTTTTTTCCCTTTATTATTCACTGCCTTTCAGTATTCTGTTGTTGTGCACTGTTTTTACTTAGCTAACATGACTCCCCCCCTCTTCTGTCCCCCCCACTCCCTTGAATTTCCCTTTTAACCTGTAAGTATAAGTATATAAAAAAACTTGTCAGTATAAGTATAAAAAATTGTTTAGCTACAGTTATGTTGTATATTTTTCAAGACATTTGTGGTAAATAATGACTTTTTATTCCAAAATATGAGGATTTGATGATAATTCATGATGTTAATAAGTTTGTGAGGAAATTATTATATTACATATAGAGTGAAATAATGTGCATTTATCCTTAAGTGCATACCTCTACAATCTATACCAAAACATCATATATTATATATATAAAGGAGAATGTATTCTTCTGAATATCCTATAACTAAGGCTTTGCTAATGTAAGTTTCAACTGGAGAAGTCTGAGCTTACTGTTTGGAAATAAGTGCCTTAACAACCATAAAACGTTGTTCTCTCTAGTTTCCTGTGAGGGGGCCATAAAGTAAATGAGAGTTTGTGGTGTGGTTTAGACAAAATATGAGGTAATGCAATATAACATAATAACACATAATATTCCTGTGTCCTTTGATTAATGTTCAGCTTGAAGCAATAAAAATAAACATGGAACCATTAAAGGGCTATACAGGCTCTATTTCTCCACTTAATAAACTTAAATACTGCATTGCTCTGTTGATAAATAACAATTCAAAACTGTGTCTCATAAATAGAGACCACCTAGTCTTGATCAGTCCTACTGTGCCCACACTGCTATTCTTCAACGGGGCTCTGATATGGACTAAACAAAAAGATGATTTTGCTTATGTGAAGAGACTGTGAGAGGTGTAGAATTAAAACACACCAGAGTTTGTTAGTGCACATGGACTGTAAAATAGAGTTATGAGCAGAAACTGGGATGGCAAGTGAGACCTAATTATAGAGCCAGTTCCTGTCATTTATTAATAATGGAGGCAAGGGGGGGACAGTGCTAAATGATTACAACACTTCCTTAAGCAACTTCTCTCTCTTTTTTTAAGATTTTATTTATTTATTTGACAGAGAGAGAGACAGTGAGAGAAGGAACACAAGCAGGGGTGGAGGGAGAGGGAGAAGCAGGCTTCCCACGGAGCAGGGAGCCCGATGCGGGGCTTGATCCCAGGACCCTGGGATATTGACCTGAGCCAAAGGCAGACGCTTAACATCTGAGCCACCCAGGTGCCCCAGCAACTTCTCTTGTATAAGCTACTGAAAAGAACTTTGATTTCTGGGTTTGAACATAGAATAAACTGCAGGATGGCAGCAACATTTCAGTTCCTGCAATGATCCCAGCTGTGTAAGTAGGATTGGGGCTTAACAGCAGTATATGGCCCTAATAAAGCAGAAAGATAAATAAGAAAACAATTAGATACAGGTAAAAAAAAAAAAAAAGGCACCTGGCCCATGGAGTTTCTCAGGCTCTGTAGCTTTCTTGGCACTCCTAATCTCCTAATTTAAAGACTCGTTAATTATATAATTCTGGTCCAACTTGAAAGAGCCAATGAATCTGACATTCTGTGTATAATTCAAGGATGCAGCTCAATTGCTTAAAATCATTACCTTGTAGGAAAAAAAATGACCAGAGATCTGTTAGAATTAAATTAATCAGGCTACTGGGGAGGGGGGGGCGGCTAAGGCTTCTAGGATTAATATAAGCAACCCGAGAAAGCTTTTCTCCTTTTGATGCTTGTCCCCCCCCAGATAAGCAATCCATTTACACAGTCACAACAAAGTTTAATAAATCATCCAGGCCAGCACACAATACAGGACTCCTAAACCAACCATCCCCTTTGCAGGAGAGGGAGGGCTAGAGCAGAAAGGAAGATGTTTAAACCCCAAAATAAAAATCACAATCATTTCCTATAAAAATATGCCTTGATTCACTAAGTATCTATTGGATATGACTCATTAAATCCCTGCCTTCATTTAATTGACATCCTAATGAAGAAAGACAGACAAAAATCAGATAAATTAGTTTGGTGTCAGATGGGGGAAATACTAAGGAGAATAAAAACAAAACAATATTTAGCAAGAGGCCATTTATGGAGCAGGAAGCACTTAGGTAAGAGCCTGAAAGTAGTGAGTGATTGATCTAAGGAATAGAGAATGGTCCGAGGAACAGTCAGTACAAACACACTGGGTTTGAGCATGCCGAGTGTGTTCCAGAAATGAGGAGGCCAGTGTGGCTGGTGGTAAGCGAGCCAAAGAGTTGGTAGGAACAGGGGATGAAGGAGTGTGATAGGTTCCATTTTGAATACACAAAAGATAACATGCTCTATTATTTATGTGAAGTCAAGGCAAAAGATCAGGCAAAACATAAGCTTTAGAGAGAGTTATTAAACTATATGTTGCATGTGGGGGGTGATGGACTATGAAACGTTATAGGAAATCTTTTGGAAAAAGTCCATGTTTTTAGCTGAGTGGTAGCCACATAGGTTCAAACATGTATCAAATTTCATCCATGGTATACTTAAGATGAATTCAGTCAACTCTCCTTTCTACACATATGTTGCACTTCCATAAGAAGCTTGTACAAATACAAGGAGACAACAGCATAATACTGCCATATTATATCTAAGCCATCCCTCACAAAATTAATCCATCTATTTACTGATGATGTTAAAGGATGAAAAATATAACACCCAGTGCTCCATGCAGAACGTGCCCTCTTTAACACAAACAATGAGTCATGGAACACTACATCAAAAACTAATGATGTAATGTATGGGGATTAACATAACAATAAAAATTTTTTAAAAAGATGAAAAATAAGTATGTAGCAATATTATGCCATAGACATTTATTTCATTAGTAATTTACTTAAAACATTTTATGTAATATGTTCATCCATAAAAGTTATGGTAGGACAAGTTTTCATGAATAATTTAGCAGCAAAAAGCAAAACAAAGCAAAAAAATAATTTAGCCGCATGGAATATGTTGTAATCAGATGTAACATACAATATTTTACGAAATGTACAATACTATATATATAATGTATACATTCCTTTCATGTTAGAGAAGTATATATACATTGGTTAAAATACTTTTGAGTGCATTGAAAAATAAATGATCTTAATTTCAAACATTTTTCACACTTATTTGCATGATAACATTTTCATTACTACTTAATATATTTTAAAACCAAAAAGGCCCTTTTAGGGGCGCCTGAGTGGCTCAGTTGGTTAAGCGTCTGCCTAAGGCTCAGGTCATGATTCCAGGATCCTGGGATCAGGCCTGCTTAGGGCTCCTTGCCCAGCAGGGAGCCTGCTTCTCCCTCTCCTCCCTGCTCGTGCTCTCTCTCACTCTCTCTGTCTCTTTCTCTTAAATAAAAAATAAATAAATAAATAAATAAATAAATAAATAAATAAATAAATAAATAAAATCTTTAAAGAAATAAAGGACCATTAAACCTTTAAGTCCTAAACCACACCCCAAGTTATTAAAGTTTTACTTAGCATTAAAAAAATTACAAAACAGATAAAACAATAGTAAAATTCTAAATAGTAAAATTGTAAATAGTAAATATGTAAATAGTAAAAATGATAGTAAAATCATGTTTTAAATTACAGTTTTTGTCAAAATATAAACTTTTAGTAAATTTGGCAGAACCACATGGACATTTTTCATTTTCCAAAACCTCAAACTGAAACATCAAGCACACTTCTCTAAATGACTCTCAGAGGTGGGAAGGCCCATGCAAATAGAAAGAAAGGAAGTCAGTGCCTTGATCATCGAAGAGAGCAACAAGAGAATAAAAAAAATGATTGTGAAAGTAGGAAATCAAAAATATGCTACTGTGTAGGTGAAGAAATCCCCTGCAAGACTCTTGCTAAGGAAATGAGAGAGATTAATTTTATACATAGGAAAATAGTCTAAAGATAAAGGAGGAGCCATCTCTCTTTTCTTCAATAGTATTTATTTTTAAAATATGTTACAAAGTATATCCAAAATTATGTTTGTACATTATAAATGTGATCTCATTTGTCTTAATACCACCCTGCAATGTTAATATTCACAAATACTAAAATTTACAGAGTGGAAAATGAGGCTTGGAGAAATTAATCATCTAAGATTACACAGAAAAATAATGTTTGAGCCTTTTGAAGTAGGCATTTTCACTATACCCTCACCTACTTCTCCAGTAAAACGACCCATACCAGAATATCTCATGGGTACATCAGATTCCAAGAGAGGGAGTAAGAGATGGGCATATTGGTGAGGTACTATTTCCACTACAACTTACCATTATTAGCAATAAGTATTACTTAAGGTGCTTCTAACTGATGATTTCTCAATGTCTTCTGTTTGCTTGGTGTTTGAATAATCTCATTTCCACTAGTGCATGATTCCTTCTACACCTTGGTAGACAAAATTTGTATTAGTATCATAGGGTGATATGCTACATTCAGTGGAAAATCTCATTGAATTTCCAGCATTTCATGAGCCTTCTTGTGACTCTTACTGTATTTCTGAAGTGATAAGCCACATTACACAGTTGAGTTGACTAGCTGCTAAAATTAGATTATATGTGTCTTGGGAAACCTCTTGTGTTCTAATGATAAAATGTACTATGTGTGTTATCTACATTTATTTTTTTTTAAATCACATCAAGCTAACAATAAACTTTAATATTCCTGGTTTATAAATAAAAATATATGCTCAGAGAAATACTTATTCCCTATGTAGACATGTAGGTGTGGTGATTTAAGCTAAAAGTCCTTGATATTTCCATGACACAGTCTTGACCACTGTTCACATGTTATATTCTCTACAGTGAATACATTTATCATGGCATGGGAGAATCAGACCTTCAACTCAGACTTCATCCTACTGGGAATCTTCAATCACAGCCGCACCCACATCTTCCTCTTCTCTCTGGTCTTGGGTGTCTTCACAGTGGCCTTCATTGGAAACACTGTCATGATTCTCCTCATCTACCTGGACACCCAGCTTCACACAGCCATGTACTTCCTCCTCAGTCAACTGTCCCTCACGGACCTCATGCTCATCTGCACCACTGTACCCAAGATGGCTTTCAATTACTTGTCTGGCAGGAAGTCCATCTCTCTGGCTGGTTGTGGAGACCAGATATTCTTATATGTGTCCCTGCTTGGAGCAGAATGTTTCCTGTTGGCTACAATGGCTTATGACTTTTATGTTGCCATTTGTCACCCATTACAATACTCAGTTTTCCTGAACCATAAAATCTATTGTGTTATGGTTGTTTCTTCCTGGATTGTTGGCTTTCTTGATGGTATAATTGTCATTGCAGTTGCACTGTCCTTCCCATATTGTGGTGCCCGAGAGATACCCCACTTTTTCTGTGATGTCCCTGCCCTTCTCACTCTCTCATGCACTAATACATTGCTATTTGAAAGGTTAATGTTTATTTGCCATGTAATTATACTTCTCTTTCTTGTAGCAGTAATCATTGTTTCCTATGTTCATGTTATTGTGGCCGTCATTCACATGGGGTCTGGGGAGGGCCCCCAAAAAGGTTTTGCCACCTGTTCTTCCCACCTCATGGTGGTAGGAATGTACTATGGAGCAACCATGTTTATATACATGTGGTCTGTTTCTGATCATTTCCCCACCCAGGACAAGATGGTGTCAGCCTTCTATACCATTCTTACTCCCATGCTGAATCTCCTCATCTACAGCTTCACAACAAGGAAGTGGCCAGAGCATTCATGAAGGTGTTGGGGAAGAGCAACTCTGGAGAGCAAATTTTCCAATTAACTTTTTTCTATCTTCTTTGCTTTATGCTGACATTGATGTATTCAACTGGTACAGTTCAGCACCCAATATTTACCTAAATTTGTATCAAAACTTTTACAGAGAAGCACACAAGATTTAGAAAGTGGAAAACTGTCTGCATGCTTTTTTGTTCAAGTATTATATTTCTTTGTTATGGAAACTTCAAAGTATGGCTACAAGTAAATATTTGCTGTAAGATAATATGCACAATGCATAGTCTGTCTTATGCAATACCAGTTAACAACAGAGAGATATTTGTGAATCACAATACCACATAATATTATAATAAAAGAGGGCACTGATAAACTGTTTTTGTTCATTTCTATTCTTTATTTTTTTATTATGTTGTTAGCCAGCATAGAGTACATTATTTTTTGATGTAGAGTTCAATGATTCATGAGTTGCATATAAAACTCAGTGCTCATTACAAAACATGGCCTCCTTAATACACATCACCCAGCTACCCCATCCCAACACACACCTCCCCTCTGAAATCCTCAGTTTGTCTCCTGGAGTCCATAGGCTCTCATGATTCATCTTCCTCTTTGATTTGCCACCCCCCCCCTTCAGTTTTCCCTTCCTTCCCCTATTGTCTGCTGTGCTATTCCTTATGTTCCACATATGAGTAAAACCATATGATAATTGGCTTTCTCTGTTTGACTTATTACATTTAGCATAATCCGTTCCAGTTCCATCCATGTTGATGCAAATTGTGGGTATTCAACCTTTCTGATGGCTGTGTAATATCTTGTTGTATATATGGACCACATCTTCTTTACCCATTCACCTGTTGTAGGGCATCTAAGCTCCTTCCACAGTTTGGTTATTATGGATATTGCTGCTATGAACATTGGGGTGCATGTGCCCCTTCTTTTCACTACGTCTGTATCTTTGGGGTAAATACCTAGTAGTTCAATTGCTGGGTCATAGGGTACCTCTATTTTTAATGTCTTGAGGAAACTCCATCCTGTTTTCCAAAGTGGCTGTACCAGCTTGCATTCCCACCAACAGTGTAAGAGTGTTCCCCTTTCTCTACAACCTCTCCAACATTTGTTGTTTCCTCTCTTGGTAATATTTGCCATTCTAACTAGTGTAAGGTGGTATTGGATTTTGGTTTTGATTTATATTTCCCTGATGGCTGGTGATATGGATCATTTTATTATGTGTCTGTGGAAATTTGTATGTCTTCTTTGGAAAAGTGCCTGTTCATGTCTTTTGCCAATTTATTGACTGGATTAATTGTTTCTGGGTGTTAAGTTTCATAAGTTCTTTACAGATCTTAGATACTAGCCCTCTATCTGATATGTCATTGGTGAATATCATCTCCCATTCCATAGGTTCCCTTTTATTTTTGTCAACTATTTCCCTTGCCATGCAGAAGATTTTTATTTTGATGAATTCACAATAGTTCATTTTGCTTTTGTTTCCCTTGCCTTTATAGACATGTCAAGAAGTTCCTGTGGCCAATGTTGAAGAATTTACTGCCTATATTCTCCTCTAGGATTTTGTTGGATTCCTATCTCACATTGAGGTCTTTCATCAATTTTGAGTTTATCTTTGTGTATGGTGTAAGAGAATGATCGAGTTACATTCTTCTGTATATAGCTGTCCAATTTTCCCAGCACCATTTATTGAAGAGACTGTCTTTTTTCCATTGTATGTTTTTCCCTGCTTTGTCAAAGAGTAGTTGACCAGAGAGTTGAGGGTCCATTTCTGGAGATGCTATTCCATTCCATTGATCTATGTGTCTGTTTTTGTGCCAGTACCATGCTGTCTTGTTGATCACAGCTTTGTAATATAGCTTTAAGTAAGGCAGTGTAATGCCCCCAGCTTTGTTTTCTTTTTCAAAATTCCTTTGGTGATTTACGGTCTTTTCTGGTTCCATACAAATTTTAGGATTGTTTGTTCCAGCTCCTTGAAAAATGCAAATGGTATTTTAATAAGATGGCACTGAAAGTGTGGATTGCTCTGGGCAGAATAGACATTTTAACGTTTATTCTTCTAATCCATGAGTATGGAATGTTTTTCCATCTTCTTGTGTCTTCCTCCATTTCTTTCATTAGTGTTCTGTAGATTCTAGAGTTTAGATCTTTACCTCTTTGGTTAGGTTTATTCCTAGTTGTCTTAGGTTTTTTGGTGCTATTGCTATTGAATCAATTCCTTAATTTCTCTTTCTACAGTTACATTGTTAGTGTATAGAAAAGCAAATGATTTCTGTGCATTGATTTTGTATCCTGCCACATTGCTGAAATGCTATATGAGTTCTAGTAATTTGCGGGTGGAGTCTATTAGGTTTTCCACATAAAGTATCATGTCATCTGTGAAGAGAGAGAGTTTGCCTTCTTCTTCGCCATTTTTAATGTCTTTTATTTCGTTTTGTTGTCTGATTGTTGGGGCTAGAACTTCTAGTACTATGTTGAACACTAGTGGTGAAAGTGGGCAACCCTGTCGTGTTCTCAACCTGAAGGGAAAAGCTTTTAGCTTTTCCACATTAAGACTGATATTCGCTGTGGGCTTTTCCTAGATGGCTTTTATGACATTGAGGAATATTCCACCTATCCCTATATTCTGAATAGTTTTAATGAGGAAAAGATGCTGTATTTTGTCAAATTCTTTTTCTGCATCAATTGAGAGGATCATATGATTCTTGTCTTTTCTTTTATCAATGTGCTCTATCACATTGATTGATTTGTGGTTGATGAACCACCTTGCATCCCAGGAATAAATCCCACCTGGTTGTGATGGAAAATCCTTTTAATATACTTTTGGATTCTATTGGTTAGGATCTTGTTGAGTATTTTGGCATCCATGTTTATCAGGGATATTGGTCAGTAGTTCTCCTTTTTGGTGGGGTCTTTGCCTGGTTTTGGGATCAGGGTAATGCTAGCCTCATAGAACAAGTTTGGAAGTTTTCCTTCTGTTTCTATTTTTTTTTTTTGAACAGCTTCAGAAGAATAGGTATGATTTTTTTTCTTTAAATCTTTAGTAGAATTCCCCTGGGAAGCCATTTGGCCCTAGACTCTTTTTTTTTTTTTTTGGTAGGGGGGAGGTTTCTGATGACTGCTTCAATTTCCTTGCTGGTTATTGGTCTCTTCAGATTGTCTATTTCTTCCTGTTTCAGTCTTAGTTTATAAGTTTCCAGGAAGGCATCCATTTCTTCTAGGTTGCTTAATTTTTTGGCATATAGTTGTTGATAATAGTTTCTAATAATTGTTTCTATTTCCTTGGTGTTAGTCATGATCTTTCCCCTTTCATTCATGATTTTATTCATTTGGGTCCTTTCTCTTTTCCTTTGGATAACTCTTGCCAGTGGTTTATCGATCTTATTAATTCTTTCAAAGAACGACCTTCTAGTTTCATCTATCTGTTCTGCTGTTTTTCTGGTTTCTATTTCATTGATCTCTGCTCTAATCTTTATTATTTCTCTTCTCCTGCTTGGTTTAGGTTATACTTGCTGTTTTTTTCTCCAGCTCCTTTATGTATAAGGTTAGCTTGTGCATTCAGGATTTTTCTGCTTTTTTGAGTGACCCTTGGATGGCTATGTATTTCCTTGTTAGGACCACCTTTGCAGTATCCCATAGTTTTGGACCAGAGTGTTTTTGTTCTCATTGGTTTCCATGAATTGTTTAAGTTGTTCTTTAATTTCCTGGTTGACCCAAATATTCTTTAGCAGGATGCTCTTTAACTTCCACGTGTTTGAATGACTTCCAATTTTTTTCTTGTTATTGATTTCCAGTTTCAAAGCATTGTGGTCTGAAAATATGCAGGGAACAATCTCAATCTTTTGGTATCGGTTGAGACCTGATTTGTGACCCATTATGTGATCTATTCTAGAGAAAGTTCCATGTGCATTCGAGAAGATTGAGAATTCTGTTGTTTTAGAATGGAATGTTCTATATATATCTATGAGGTCCGTCTGGTCCAGTGTGTCCTTCAAAGCTCTTGTTTCTTTGTTGATCTGCTTAGATGATCTGTTAATTGCTGTGAGTCAAATGTCGCAGTTTCTTAGTATTAATGCATTATTATCAGTATGTTACTTTATTTTCATTACCAGTTGGCTTATGTAGTTGGCTGCTCCCATGTTGGGGGCATAGATATTTACAATTGTTAGATCTTCTTGTTGGATAGACCCTTTAAGTATGAAATATTTTTCCCATACATTTCTTAGTACAATCTTTAGTTTAAAATCTAATTTGTCTGATCTGAGAATTACTACTCCATCTTTCTTTTGAGGTCCATTCGCATGATAAATTGTTCTCCATCCCCTCATATTCAATCTGGAGGTGTCTTTAGGTTCAAAATGAGTCTCTTGTAGACAGCATATGGATGGGTCCTGTCTTTTTATCTAATTTGCAACCCTGTCCTGTTTCATGGGAGCATTTAGTCCATTCATGTTGAGAGTGACTATTGAAAAATATGATTTTAGTGCCATTATATTGCTTGTGAAATCCCTGTTTCTATAGATTGTCTCTGTAAATTTCTGGTCTATATTACTCTTGGGATCTTTCCTCTTTTATAGAACCCCCCTTAATATTTCTTTCAGGGCCTGCTTGGTGGTCACATATTCTTTAAGTCTGTGCCCATCCTGGAAGTTCCTTGTCTCTCCACCCATTCTGAATGATAGCCTTGCTGGATAAAGTGTTCTTGGCTGCATGTTCTTCTCATTTAGTACCCTGAATATGTCTTGCCAGGCCTTTCTGGCTTGCCAGGTCTCTGTGGATCGGTCTGATGTTATTCTGATGTTCCTTCCTCCATACATATGAAATCTCTTCCCCCTAGCTGCTCTCATGATAGCTTCCTTGGCTCTAAGATTTGCAAGTTTTACTATTATATGCTTGGGCATTGGTCTGCTTTTAGTGATGTTGGGTGGGGTCCTCTCTGCCTCTTGGACACAAATGCTTGTTTCCTTCCCCAGATTAGGGAAGTTCTCAGCTATGCTTTGCTCAATTATACCATTTAGTCCTCTCTTTCTCTCTACCCTCTCAGTGATCCCAATGATCCTGACATTGGAACATTTCATGACATCATTGATCTCTCTAAGTCTGTTCTCATTGGCTTCTAGCTGTTTATCCCAGTCCTCCTCAGCTTTCTTCTTTTTTATCATCTTATCTTCTAGCTCACTAATTCTTTCTTTTGCCTCATTTACCCTGGCTGTTAGGGTATCCAGTTTAAACTGCATCTCATTCATAGCATTTTAAGTTGGCCTGATTAGGTCTCATTTCTGCCCTTAGAGATTCTCTATTTTTGCTAATGGTTTTCTCAAATGAATGGATAAAGAAAATGTGATATATATCCCCCTGAAGCACAGCCTGGGGGGATAGTTCAAGTGATTCTTGATTAGGGAGTATCATTTCAGGGTAGTAAGATTTAGAAAAATGGAGTTAAGCAGGAAAGGAGAGACAACATGTGGTTATGTTACCAAATGGATATCTGTTAAATATAACTGATGGTTCAACTTCACAGAGCCATCTTCTGAGATCCATAAAATTGTTCAGTATTACTTGTTGGATTCTGTCTTCCATTTTTCAGCATGTTTCCCTGTTGGAAATAATCTACCAACATTCTCAGGCATTGTGATTTTTGATACATTAGCCCTGTGGAAGAAGAAGAATCAGAGACACAGGGCACAAGCAGAATGTGCACTGGATCTGGTCAGTACAATGGCTGGCTGGCTGGAAGCACACAATCAAAGGTTCTGGTAACCCATGTTTTGAGATGCTCATAGGGTGGAGCATTATAGGGCTTGATTCTTCAACCTCTTATCAACTCATACTTGGCCTTACAACATCAACATCCACATAACAAGTACCAGGTAAATGTTGATCTGTTCCCGTAAAAAGTATTCTAGTCAGCAAGTCAACTACAATTGAGGCTACTCCTAATTTAAATTTTCACCAACATAATTCCATCCATGAGGATAAATTGAGCTTGAGGAGTGGCTATTCTAAATAAGACTATGATGGCATTGAATATCCCTATATTCTTTTTTTTAAATTTTTAAAAAATTTATTCATTTGAGACACAGAGATACAGAGAGAGAGAAAGAGAGCATGAGCAGGGGGAGAGGCAGAGGGGAGGGAGAAGCAGGCTCCCCGCTGAGCAGGGAGCCCAGTATGGGGCTCGATCTCAGGGCCCTGGGATCATGACCTGAGCCAAAGGCAGACACTTAACCATCTGAGCCACCCAGGTGCCCTGAACATCCCCATATTCTTGATGACCATGTTCATCTTGGTATTCCTTCAATTTCTTCTTCTTACCAGAATGACCCTAACTTCACAACTCAGGTATCAATGGAAGGACACTGCCAATTTTAAGTATTTCTATCCCCATTTTACTTTTGGTCACATGGAAAAGAACCACTGGCACAGTGGAGATGGATTAGAGCCAACACTTAATTTATCATTGGTCTCCACAAATTCCATTCTAACTAGAGGACAATGATAGTGTTGCAAGTCTCTTGTATGGATGGCAGCTCAGACATTCTACCTAGTAATATGCAGTAAGTTTAGATGCTCCTGTTTCCCTAGTACAATAACTCTAAAAATAGTTACACAAAATTTGGTTTCAAAGACTTTTGGAGAATGAGTTGAGACATGTTTACTGTGTATTTGGGGAAGTCACAGTGCTTCCTGGAAAGAATCTTTAAATAATGCACACTGAAATGTGAACTGCCTTAGATAGCTAAATTTGGCAAGGAAGTCAAACTTTCACTATTCACAGACAACATTATACTTTATGTAGAAAACCCAAAAGACTCCATCAAAAAAAAAAAAGCTGGAACTGACACACAAATTTATCAAAGTCCCAGGATATAAAATCAATATACCAATACCTGTTGCATTTCTATATACCAATAATGAAGCAACATAAAGTGAAATCAGGAAATTGACCCTATTTACAATTGCACCAAAAACCATAAGTTACCTAGGAATACACCTAAGCAAGAGTTAAAAGATCATATTCTGAAAACTATAGAATACTTATGAAATACATTGAAGATGACACAAAGAAATTGAAAAACATTCCATGCATATGGATTGGAAGAACTAATATTTGTTAAAATGCCTATACTACCCAAACAATCTAAACATTAAATGGAATCTCTATCAAAATATCAACAGCATTTTTCACAGAGCTAGAACAAGCAATCTTAAAATTTGCTTGGAACCACAAAGGACCCAGAATAGCCAAAATAATCCTGAAAAAGCAAAACAAAGCTGGAGGCATCACAATCCCAGACTTCAAGCTGTATTACAAAGCTGTAATCATCAAAACAGTATGTTACTGGCACAAAACAGACACATAGATCAAGGGAACAGATAGAAAACCCAGAAATGGACCCACAACTATATGGTCCACTAATCTTCAACAAAGCAGGAAAGAATATCCAATGGAAAAAAGACAGTTTTTTCAACAAATTGTGTTAAGAAAACTGGGCAGTCACATGCAGAAGAATGAAACTGGACTACTTTCTTACAACATACACAAAAACAAATTCAAAATGGATGAACTACCTAAATATGAGACAGGAAACCATCAAAATCCTAGAGGATAATACAGGAAGTAACCCCTATGACCTTAGCTGGGGCAAGTTCTTTTAAACGGGTCTTTGGAGGCAAGGGAAACAAAAGCAAAAATGAACTATTGGGACTTCATCAAGATAAAAAGCTTCTGCACATTAAAGGAAACAATCAACAAAACTAAAAAGCAGCCTACAAAGTGGATAAAGATATTTGCAAATGACATATCTGATAAAGGGTTAATATCCAAAATCTATAAAGAACTTATCAAACTCAACCTCCCCAAAACAAATAACTCAGTAAAGAAATGGGCAGAAGGGCCACCTGGGTGGCTTTGTTGGCTAAGCATCTGCCTCTGGCTCAGGTCATGATCCCAGGGTCCTGGGATCGAGTCCCACATCAGGCTCCTTGCTCTGCGGGGAGCCTGTTCTCACTCTGCCTCTGCCTCTCTGTCTCTCATGAATAAATAAATAAAATCTTTAAAAAAAGAAATGGACAGAAGACATGAACAGACATTTTTTCCAAGGAAGACATCCAGATGGCCAACAGACACATGAGAAGTGGCTCAACATCACTCTTCATCAGGGAAATGCAAATCAAAACCACAATGACATAGCACCTCACACCTGTCAGAATGGCTAATATTAACAGCACACACACACAAAAAAACAAACAAACACAGATATTGGTGAAGATTTGGAGAAATGGAGGCCCTCTTACACTGTTGGTGGGAATGCAAACTGGAGAAGCCACTCTGGAAAACAATATGGAGGTTCCTCAAAAAGTATAAAATATAACTACCCTATCACCCAACAATTGACCTACTAGGTCTTTACTCAAAGGATACAAAAATACTGATTTGAAGGGGCATATGCATTGCTTATAGCAACATTATCAACATTAACCAAATTATGGAAAGACCCCGGATATCTGTCAACTGATGAATTAATAAAGAGGTTGTGATAAGGAGGAGGCAAGATGGTGGAGGAGTAGGGGACCCCTGAATTTAGCTGAATATCTATCAAACCATTTTGAACACCCACAAAATCAACCAGGGATGTAAGAATATATATCTCGATCTCTACAATCAGAAAAGCAGCAGCATATGGCAAGGTAGGAAGGGCAGAATCGTGAATCTGTGGGGAGATACTGGAAGATAAACAAAAGGGGGAGGGAACCGCCATAAGCTGACACCTGGAAAGAGATAGAACACTGGAGCACAAAATCAGAGCCCTTAGAAATCTGATCTAGTAAGAGACATCCCTCCCTGGGGGGGGCTTTGGAAATGAAAAGGCAGAATTCTAGGTAGGGCACTGTGGTCTCAGGATACGGGGGACCAAAGAGCAAAAGGAGATTCCTGAAATGGTGGAGGGCCTGAGCATTGGAGCCAGGAAGCAAGTTGTGGTCAGGAAGAGTGGGAAGGGACTCACAACTAGGATTACCAGAAACCACAAACTGGGCAGGTCAAAAGCCACACTTCCCTTGTACAGCCTGAAAAAATCTGGGAAAAGTGCCCAGGACAGGGCAAAAACTCGCAGAGCAGTAGCAGCTGGGAAGGGGCTTTAGGGCGGAACTGGACCTGATTCTGGAGCCTCGGGTGCATTGGGTGAGCCCACACCCTCTCCTGGTTTTAAAAGTACAAAGGGCAGAGTTACTCCCAGGCCCCTGAAAACACTTCTGAGAGTAGCGGTGGGAGCGCACCGCTGGAGGTTGCAGTTTTCAGTGGAGCAAACGGAAGTGGAGACTGTTTGTCCTAAAGAGTTTATTAAAGAGGACAGACTGAATTTTCTGCCCTGGGCCCGAGGTTTGACTGTGGCCATTTTTGCTCTGATCCTCTGAAGAGGTCTGGAAAGGCCCCAGAGTACAAAAGACAGCCCCAAATCCAGTTTCCACTGAGCCCATCACCCAGACAGGGCGTGGGGCAACTCTGCACAGGCAGGATTACCTGAGAAATAGAGCATTGCCCCTCCCCTAAAAGACAGGCTGAAATAACAGGTGGATGACAATCTCTTGGATCCTATAAGACTGTAAAATCCCAACACAAGGAGAAAAGTGTATATTGAGCTCCAGGTGGGGCCTCACGACTTATTTACTTTTCAGATATAATTTTCCTTTCCTTTCCTTTCTTTCTTTCTTTCTTTTTTTTTCTTTTCTCATGCCATATTCCCCCGCTGAATACTTCCTTATACCTTCTCCTCATTTCCACTAGATGTCTATTATACCAGTTCATTTTTTTATAGGCGCTTTTTAACTTGTATTTTTACACACCTATATTTTTTATAGATATATGTTTTATTTTAGCTTGTTTTTCACTCTACTCAGTTTTACCTTTTTATATATACAAGTTTTACTTTCCTAGTGATTTTGGGACATAGTGTCCTCTAACACAGACCAAAATACACCCAGGAACAACTGAAACACCCTGTCTTGTTCACACTGAGAGATTATAGCCCACTTTCCCTCCTCCCATTTATTATTATTTTATTTTATTTATATTATATTTTATATTATATGTGTATATATATTTGTATATGTTTGTATATATTTTTATTAGTTTTTTAATTGATTTTTTCATTTTATTCTTGTGTTTCATTTTGGCTTTTTTGTTGTTGTTGTTGTTGGTAGCATTTGACCGCTCCAAATTTTGCTAGGGTACATCTTCCTTGGGTCATGGTTGATATTTTGGACTCTGCCAATTAGTTCAACCATCCATCAACAGAATGACTATGTTCTTCTCAACAAAGAAAAGAACCAGATACAATGTTTTCTGCCATGGAACTAATGGATATGTATATAAACCAGTTGTCAGAGAAAGACTTCAGGATAGCAATCATAAGGTCAATAGTGGGGCTTGAAAAAAGCATTAGTGACAATATAGAGCAGAAGTGAGGTCTAATCAGGCCAAACCAAAAAGTGCTGTGAATGAAATGCAGTCTAAACTAGATACTCTAACAGCCAGGGTAAATGAGGCAGAAGAATGAATTAGGAATGTAGAAGATAAGCTGATAGAAAGAAAGGAAACTGAAAATTATAGGCAATTAGTGGCACATGAGATTAGACTTACAGAGATCAACAACTGCATGAAACACTTCAATGTCAGAATTAATGGAATCCACGAGGGGATGGAAAGAGAGAGGAATAGAAGGTATATTTGAGCAAATCATAGCTAAGAACTTCCCTAATCTGGAGAAGGAAATAAGTATTCAAGTCCAGAAGCAGAGAGGACCCCTCCTAAAATCAATAAAAATAGATCAACACCCCAACATGTAATAGTGAGGCTTGCAAATCTTAGATCCGAGGAAGCTATTCTTAGAGCAACAGGGCGGAAGAGATTTCTTATTAAAGGAGGGAGGAATATCAGAATAACATCAGACCTGTTCACAGAGACCTGGCAAGCCAGATAGGGCTGGCAAGACATATTCACAGTACTAAATGAAAAGAACATGCAGCAAAGAATACTTTACCCAGCAAGACTGTCTGTCATACAGAATGGATAGAGACATAAAGATCTTTCAGGACCAGCAGAAACTGAAAGAATATGGGACCACCAGGCCAGCCCTGCAAGAAATATTAAAGGGGATTCTGTAAGTGAAGAGAAACCCAAGAGTCACACAGAACAGAAAGAAACAGAAAACCTTAAGAAACAGGGACCTTACAGGCAATACAATGGCACTAAATTTATATCTTGCAATAGTTGCTCTCAACATGAACTGGCTGAGTGCACCCATAAAGAGACACAGGGTTTCAGATTGTATAAAAAAGCAGGACCCATCCATATGCTGTCTACAAGAGACTCATCCTGAACCTAAAGATACATCCAGACTGAAAGTGAAGGGATGGAGAACCATCTTCCATGGCAATGGACCTCAAAAGAAAGCTGGAGTACCAATTCTCATATCAGACAAATTAGATTTTAAGCTAAACACTGTAGTTAGAGACACAGAAGGACACTATATCATTCTTAAAGGGTCTATCCAACAAGAAGATCTAACAATTGTAAATATTTACGCCCCCAACATGGGAGTAGTCAACTACATAAGCCAATTGTTAACCAAAATAAAGAGACATATTGATAATAATATGTTAATAGTAGGAGACCTCAACACTCCACTCACAGCAATAGACAGATCATCTAAGCAGAAAATCAACAAAGAAACAAGAGCTTTGAATGACACACTGGACCAGATGGACCTCATAGATATATACAGAACATTCCACCCTAAAACAACAGAATACCCATTCTTCTGTATTTCAAAATGGATGAAAGACTTCAACGTGTGTTTCAATGCAATATCTATCAAAATACCACTGACACTTTTCACAGAGCTGGAACAAACAGCCCTAAAATTTATATGGAACCAGAAAAGACCCTGAATTCCCAGGGGAATATTGAAAAAGAAAACCAAAGCTGGGGGCAACACAATGCCTGACTTCAAACTATATTACGAAGCTGTAGTCATCAGGACAGTATGGTATTGCAAAAAAACAGACACATAGATCAATGGAACAGAATAGAGAACCAGAAATGGACCCTCAACTCTGTGGTCAACTAATCTTTGACAAAGCAGGAAAGAACATCCAATGGAAAAAAGACAGTCTTTTTAATAAATTGTGCTGGGAAAACTGGATAGCCACATGCAGAAGAATGAAACTAGACCATTCTCTTACACCATACACAAAGATAAACTCAAAATGGATGAAAGACCTCAATGTGAGACAGGAATCCATCAAAATCCTAGACAAGAACATAGGCAGTATCATCTTTGACATGGGCCACAGCAACTTCTTGCTAGACACATCTCTAAAGGCAAGGGATTCAAAAGCAAAAATGAAATTTTTGGACTTCATCAAGATAAAAAGCTTCTGCACAGCAAAGGAAACACTCAACAAAAGTAAGGCAATCCATGGAGTGGGAGAAGGTATTTGCAAATGACATTACAGATAAAGGGCTGATTTCCAAGATATATAAAGAGCTTCTCAAACTCAACACCCAAAAAACAAATAATCCAGTCAAGAAATGGGCAGAAGACATGAACAGATCCTTCTCCAAAGAAGACATCCAAATGGTTACCAGAGACATGAAAAATGTTAAACATCACTAGCCATCAGAGAAATACAAATCAAAACCACAATGAGATACCACCCTACACCAGTTAGAATGGCAAATATTAGCAAGACAGGAAACTATAATTCTTGGTGAGGATGTGGAGAGAGAGGAACCCTCTTCCACTGTTGGTGGAAATGCATGCTGGTACAGCCACTCTGGAAGCAGGATGGGGGTTCCTCAAGATGTTAAAAATAGAGCTTCCCTATGACCCAGCAATTGCACTCCTAGGTATTTACCCCAAAGATACAGATGTAGTGAAAAGAAGGGACACATGCACCCCAATGTTCATAACATCAATGTCCACAATAGCCAAACTGTGGAAGGAGCTGAGATGCACTTCAACAGATGAATGGATAAAGAAGATGTGGTCCATATATACAATGGAATATTAGTCAGCCATCAGAAAGATGAGTACCCACCATTTACATCAACATGGTTGGAACTGGAGGGAATTAGGCTTAGTGAAATAAGTCAAGCAGAGAAAGACAATTATCATATGGTTTCACTCATACTTGGAATATAAGGGATAGTGTGGAGGACCCCAGGGGAAGAGAGGGAAAGCTGAATGGGAAGAAATCAGAGAGAGAGAAAAACCATGAGAGACTCTGGACTCCAGGAAACAAACTGAGGGTTACAGAATGGGAGGGGGGTGATGGGTAGCCAGGTAATGGGTATTAAGGAGGGCATGTGTTGTGATGACCACTGGGTGTTATAGGCAACTAATGAATCACTGAACACTACATCAAAAACTAATGATGTACTATATGATGGCTAACTGAACATAATAAAAAAAAAAGGAAATGGAACTAAATATATCTCTACTTATATCTGATAAAACTCTAAACTACTTAAAAATAAATCTAACTAGAAAACTGTAGGACTTACATGAAGAAAAGTATTAGTAATTTATTAACAGGAAAAAGTATCTCAATAAACAGAAAAAAAAGAAGTGGTATAAAAAGACAATATTAGTCAGCCTTCAAAAATAATGAGATCTTGCCATTTTCAATGACATGGATGGAAGTAAGGTGTATTATACCAAGCAAAATAAGTCAGTCAGATAAAGATAAATGCGATATGATTTCACTCTTATGTGCAATTTAAGAAACAAAACATGTACATAGAGGAAGGGGAAAAAAAAGAGAAGCAATACATAAGAGACACTTAACTATAGGGAAGAAACTGAGGGTTGATTTAGTGGTGATGGGTGGAGCATAGGCTGAATGGGTGATGAGTATTAAGGAAGGTACTTATGATGATGATGACTGGGTGTTATACGTAAATGATGAATTACTAAATTCTACTCCTGGAACCAGTATTACATTATATGTTAACTAACTAGAATTTAAATAAAAATTTGGAACAAAAAATATATATATACTGGGCAAGGGACTGTGATTTTCAACTTTGGCTTATGTTACCCTTTCATGGGATAGATATATATGTTTGTTTTCTTGTTTATTTGTTTTTTTTTTCAATTATTTATTTGGTATTCTTACCAAGTCACACCTTGGGCTGCCCATCTATCTTGCTCTTATGAAGACTGTGGTCTAGTTTTTTCACTACAGTTTCTTGTAGGCCTGGATTTCCCAGTTATCATTCAGTACTTAATTCTCATTGTGCTAATCATACCTACATTCCCGTTGCCAAATACTCTGGCATCCTAGAATACCATCATTCCTACAGACACAATGGCAACCCCTCCCACTTTTAACTCTGCTTGCAGAAAACAGTTACAACAAATTTTTCAAAGATGGATCATCTTTTCACTAGAGTCTACGTTAAGGTCATAGTGAAGAGGGGGACCCTCTGGACTCTCCTAAGATACACAGTCAACTGTGGGTGCTTGGGCATCAGGTCACTTATCTGATTTAATGTTCCCAACAACCTGAGGTTTCTGAGCCTCCCTTAGTGCACTCCTACAGCATTTCGGGCATCTCTGATGTTTACACTGGCTACATTTATCTCCAAGCTTCTATTACCTTCCAGGTTCACACCAAAATTTTATATCCTGAGTCAAGATGAGTGTTTCTATAATAAATAATTGTCTGCTAAACCGACATTTAATATGGTTCCCCCCAGGCCAGCACATTCAAGAAATAATCTCATATGTGGAACACAGGTTTTGGATATCATAGTCTATCCAGATTTAGATACCTCCCCTCAGAGCAGATACTGGATTCTGATCCCGCCTGTCAGTCGAGACCTATGAGAAATAACAGGGAGAGATCTTCAGAGAAAGTTATCAGTGTTTGAAACACCGGTTTCAGGTTAGGTATTAGATAAGCCTCCAAGCGAAAAAAAAAATGTTTTTCATTTGGAGAAGGTGGTGGGACTCCCCTGATGTTTTGGACATTTAAAAAAAAAACAACTTTTTTTTTTATTCTTATGTTAATCCCCATACATTACATCATTAGTTTTAGATGTAGTGTTCCATGATTCATTGTTTGTGCATAACACCCAGTGCTCCATGCAGAATGTGCCCTCCTCAATACCCACCACCAGGCTAACCCATCCTCCCACTGCCCTCCCCTCTAGAACCCTCAGTTTGTTTTTCAGAGTCCATCGTCTCTCATGGTTCGTCTACCCCTCCAATTTCCCCCGCTTGATTCTTCCCCTCCTGCTACCTTCTTCTTCTTCTTTTTTTTTTTTTCTTGACATATATTGCATTATTTGTTTCAGAGGTACAGATCTGAGATTCAACAGTCTTGCAGAATTCACAGCGCTTACCAGAGCACATACCCTCCCCAGTGTCTATCACCCAGTCACCCCATCCCTCCCACCCCACCCCCCACTCCAGCAACCCTCAGTTTGTTTCCTGCAATTAAGAATTCCTCATATCAGTGAGATCATATGATACATGTCTTTCTGTTTGACTTATTTCGCTCAACATAATACCCTCCAGTTCCATCCACGTTGTTGCAAATGGCAAGATCTCATTCCTTTTGATGGCTGCATAATATTCCATTGTATATATATACCACCTCTTCTTTATCCATTCATCTGTCGATGGACATCTTGGCTCTTTCCACAGTTTGGCTATTGTGGACATTGCTGCTATAAACATCGGGGTGCACGTACCCCTTTGGATCCCTACTTTTGTATCTTTGGGGTAAATACCCAGTAATGCAATTGCTGGATCATATGGTAGCTCTATTTTCAACTTTTTGAGGAACCTCCATACTGTTTTCCAGAGTGGCTGCACCAGCTTGCATTCCCACCAACAGTGTAGGAAGGTTCCCCTTTCTCCGCATCCCCGCCAACATCTGTCGTTTCCTGACTTACTAGTTTAGCCATTCTGACTGGTGTGAGGTGGTATCTCATTGAGGTTTTGATTTGGATTTCCCTTATGCCGAGCAATGTTGAACACTTTTTAATGTGTCTGTTGGCCATTTGGATGTCTTGTTTGGAAAAATGTCTGTTCATGTCTTCTGCCCATTTCTTGATTGGATTCTTTGTTCTTTGGGTGTTGAGTTTGATGAGTTCTTTATAGATTTTGGATACTAGCCCTTTATCTGATATGTCATTTGCAAATATCGTCTCCCATTCTGTCGGTTGTCTTTTGGTTTTGTTGACTGTTTCCTTTGCTTTGCAAAAGCTTTTTATCTTGATGAAGTCCCAATAGTTCATTTTTGCCCTTGCTTCCCTTGCCTTTGGAGATGTTTCTAGGAAGAAGTTGCTTCGGCTGAGGTCGAAGAGGTTGCTGCCTGTGTTCTCCTTTAGGATTTGGATGGACTCCTGTCTCACATTGAGGTCTTTCAACCATTTGGAGTCTATTTTTGTGTGTGGTGTAAGGAAATGGTCCACTTTCATTCTTCTGCATGTGGCTGTCCAATTTTCCCAACACCATTTATTGAAGAGACTGTCTTTTTTCCATTGGACATTCTTTCCTGCTTTGTCAAAGATGAGTTGACCATAGAGTTGAGGGTCCATTTCTGGGCTCTCTATTCTGTTCCATTGATCTATGTGTCTGTTTTTCTGCCAGTACCATGCTGTCTTGATGATGACAGCTTTGTAATAGAGCTGGAAGTCCGGAATTCTGATGCCGCCGGCTTTGCTTTTCTTTTTCAACATTCCTCTGGCTATGCGGGGTCTTTTCTGGTTCCTTACAAATTTTAGGATTATTTGTTCCATTTCTTTGAAAAAAGTGGATGGTATTTTGATGGGGATTGCATTGAATGTGTAGATTGCTCTAGGTAGCATTGACATCTTCACAATATTTGTTCTTCCAATCCATGAGCATGGAACGTTTTTCCAATTCTTTGTGTCTTCCTCAATTTCTTTCATGAGTATTTTATAGTTTTCTGAGTACAGATCCTTTGTCTCTTTGGTTAGATTTATTCCTAGGTATCTTATGCTTTGGGGTGCAATTGTAAATGGGATCGACTCCTTCATTTCTCTTTCTTCTGTCTTGTTGTTGGTGTATAGGAATGCCATTGATTTCTGTGCATTGATTTTATATCCTGCCACTTGACTGAATTCCTGTAGGAGTTCTAGCAGTTTTGGCATGGAGTCCTTTGGGTTTTCCACATAAAGTATCATATCATCTGCAAAGAGTGAGAGTTTGACTTCTTCTTTGCCGATTTGGATGCCTTTGATTACTTTTTGTTGTCTGATCGCTGTGACTAGGACTTCCAATACTATGTTGAATAGCAGTGGTGATAGTGGACATCCCTGCCGCGTTCCTGACCTTAGGGGGAAAGCTCTCAGTTTTTCCCCATTGAGAATGATATTTGCTGTAGGTTTTTCATGGATGGCTTTTATGATATTGAGGTATATACCCTCTATACCTATACTCTGAAGAGTTTTGATCAAGAAAGGATGCTGTACTTTGTCAAAAGCTTTTTCTGCATCTATTGAGAGGATCATATGATTCTTGTTCTTTCTTTTGTTAATGTATTGTATCACATTGATTGATTTGCGGATGTTGAACCAACCTTGCAGCCCAGGAATAAATCACACTTGGTCGTGGTGAATAATCCTTTTAATGTACTGTTGGATCCTATTGGCTAGTATTTTGGTGAGAATTTTTGCATCCATGTTCATCAGGGATATTGGTCTGTAATTCTCCTTTTTGATGAGGTCTTTGTCTGGTTTTGGGATCAAGATAATGCTGGCCTCATAAAATGAGTTTGGAAGTTTTCCGTCCATTTCTATTTTTTTGGAACAGTTTCAGAAGAATAGGTATTAATTCTTCTTGAAATGTTTGGTAGAATTCCCCTGGGAAGCCATCTGGCCCTGGGCCTTTGTTTGTTGGGAGATTTTTGATGACTGCTTCAATTTCCTTAGTGGTTATAGGTCTGTTCAGGTTTACTATTTCTTCCTGGTTCAGTTTGGGTAGTTGATACATCTCTAGGAATGCATCCATGTCTTCCAGGTTATCGAATTTGCTGGCTTAGAGTTGCTCATAATATTCTATCATTGTTTGTATTTCTTTGGTGTTGGTTGTGATCTCTCCTCTTTCACTCATGATTTTGTTGATTTGGGTCATTTCTCTTCTCTTTTTGATAAGTCTGGCCAGGGGTTTATCAATCTTGTTAATTCTTTCAAAGAACCAGCTCCTAGTTTCCTTGATCTGTTCTACTATTCTTTTGGTTTCTATTTCATTGATTTCTGCTCTGATCTTTATTATTTCTCTTCTCCTGCTGGGTTTAGGCTTTATTTGGTGTTCTTTCTCCAGCTCCTTTAGGTGTAGGGTTAGGTTGTGTACTTGAGACCTTTCTTGTTTCTTGAGAAAGGCTTGTATTGCTATATACTTTCCTCTTAGGACTGCCTTTGCTGCATCCCAAAGATTTTGAATAGTTGTGTTTTCATTTTCATTGGTTTCCATGTATTTTTTTTAATTCTTCTTTAATTTCCTGGTTGACCCATTCATTCTTCAGTAGGATGCTCTTTAGCCTCCATGTATTTGAGTTCTTTCCGACTTTCCTCTTGTGATTGAGTTCTAGTTTCAAAGCATTGTGGTCTGAAAATAGGCAGGGAATGATCCCAATCTTTTGTTACCAGTTGAGACCTGATTTATGACCTAGGATGTGATCGATTCTGGAGAATGTTCCATGGGGACTAGAGAAGAATGTGTATTCTGTTGCTTTGTGATGGAATGTTCTGAATATGTCTGTGAAGTCCATTTGGTCCAGTGTATCATTTCAAGTCTTTATTTGCTTGTTGATCTTTTGCTTAGACGATCTGTCCATTTCAGTGAGGGGGGTGTTAAAGTCCCCCACTATTATTGTATTGTTGTCGATGTGTTTCTTTGCTTTTGTTATTAATTGCCTTAGATAATTGGCTGCTCCCATGTTAGGGGCATAGATATTTACAATTGTTAGATCTTCTTGTTGGATAGACCCTTTAAGTAGGATATAATGTCCTTCCTCATCTCTTATTACAGTCTTTGGTTTAAAATCTAATTTGTCTGATATAAGGATTGCCACCCCAGCTTTCTTTTGGTGTCCATTAGCATGGTAAATCATTTTCCACCCCCTCACTTTCAATCTGGGGGTGTCTTTGGTTCTAAAATGAGTCTCTTGCAGACAGCATATCAATGGGTCTTGTTTTTTAGTCCAGTCTGATAGCCTGTGTCTTTTGATTGGGGCATTTAGCCCATTTACATTAAGGGTAACTATTGAAAGATAGGAATTTAGTGCCATTGTATTGCCTGTAAGGTGACTGTTACTGTATATTGTCTGTGTTCCTTTCTGGTCTATGTTGCTTTTAGGGTCTCTCTTTGCTTAGAGGACCCCTTTCAAGATTTCTTGTAGGGCTGGTTTTGTGTTTGCAAATTCCTTTAGTTTTTGTTTGTCCTGGGAGCTTTTTATCTCTCCTTCAATTTTCAATGACAGCCTAGCTGGATAGAGTATTCTTGGCTGCATATTTTTCTCGTTTAGTGCTCTGAATATATCCTGCCAGTCCTTTCTGGCCTGCCAGGTCTCTGTGGATAGGTCTGTTGCCAATCTAATGTTTCTACCTTTGTAGGTTACATATCTCTTCTCCCGAGCTGCTTTCAGGATTTTCTCTTTGTCTATGAGACTCGTAAGTTTTACTATTAGATGTTGGGGTGTTGACCTATTTTTATTGATTTTGAGAGGGGTTCTCTGTGCTTCCTGGATTTTGATGCCTGTTTCCTTCCCCAAATTAGGGAAGTTCTCTGCTATAATTTCCTCCATTATACCTTCTGCCCCTCTCTCTCTTTCTTCTTCTTCTGGGATCCCAACTATTCTAATGTTGTTTCGTCTTATGGTATCGCTTATCTCTTGAATTCTGCCCTTATGATCCAGTAGTTGTTTATCTCTCGTTTTCTCAGCTTCTTTATTTTCCATCATTTGGTCTTCTATATTACTGATTCTCTCTTCTGCCTCATTATCCTAGCAACTGGAGCCCCCATTTTTGATTGCACCTCATTAATAGACTTTTTGATTTCTACTTGGTTAGATTTTAGTTCTTTTACTTCTCCAGAAAGGGTTTCGCTAATATTTTCCATGTTTTTTTCAAGCCCAGCTAGTATCTTTAAACTGATGATTCTGAACTCTATATCTGACATCGGACTAATGTCCGTATTGAGTAGGTCCCTGGCAGTCGGTATTACCTCTTGTTCTTTTTGTTGAGGTGGTTTTTTCCATCTTGTCTTTTTGTGCAGAGGAGAATAGATTAATGAGAGAACAAAATGCTAGCAGAGTAACAATGTCCCCAGAAAATATACTCTAAACAAATCAGAAAAGACCTGAAGCAGTGGAAGAAGAAACAGAAAGAGAGAAAAAAGAAAAAGAAAAAGACAAAGATAAAGATAAAAACAAACAAAAACAAATAAAACAAAACAACAACAACAAAAAAAACCAGAATGTGATCAAAATGCTCAGGCTGGTATATTGATCAGTGCCACACATTAGATTTGTGGTGTATTTTGGTCTTTTAGGAGAAAGTGCCTCCCAAAATTTTAAAGAAAGAAAAACTTATATATGTACAAAAATAAGGGTTGATATGATGAAGGGATGGAATATGACTGTAAAGATGGAAATTATAAAAATTTTTATAAAAGGAATTGATAAGTTGTTTGAAAAAAAAAGAAGAAGATTTAAAAAAAGAATAAAGAAAAAAAAAGGGAGAGAATGTGATCAGGCAGGGGAGTAGAAAAAACCATATACTAGAGATTTAGGGTATATTTTAATCTGTTAGAAGAAACTATCTCAAAATTTTAAAGAGAGAACAACTTATATATATATGCCAAAAATACAGGTAACTACTATGAAGGGATAGAATATGACTCTAAAAATGAAAAATAAAAGTTTTTTTTAAAAAAAGGGATTGATAAGATGTTGGTTGAAAAAGGGAAAAAGAAAAATTCAAAAAAAAAGAAAAAAGAAAAAAAGACAGCTAAAAAAAATTAACTTTGAAAGACTAAAGAGTCATGGTAAAAAAGCCATGAATTCTATGTGTAGTATTCCTCTAGCGCTGGAGTTCTACCATTCTCATTGATCGGTAAACTTGGTCTTGGCTGGCTGTTCTCGCTGATCTTCTGGGGAGGGGCCTGTTGCCGTGGTTTCCAAATGTCTTTGCCGGAGGCGGAATTGCCCCGCCCTTGCCCCCTCCCGGCTAAGTAATCTGCTCGGGTTTGCTCTCCGGAGCTTTTGTTCCCTGCGAGCTTTCCGTACAGCTTTGGAGGCGGAGAGTGAAAATGGTGGCCTCCCAATCTGCCCCGGAGGAGCCGATAACTTGGGGCCCCACTCCTCAGTGAGCCCCCAGAGAAAAGCCGTCAGTCACTCCCATCTCCCCGGTCTCCGGCCACACTCCGTGCTCACCTGGCCTGTGACTGCACATTTCTATTCCTGGCACCTGACACCGGGTGGAGTCTCCAAACCCAGCAGATCCCTGAGGTGCACTCCCACGCGGCTCCTCCCAGGGGAGGAAGGTGAGTCTCCCCGGATCTACCACTTGTTGGGTCCCTGCTGGAGGAGCAGGGGCCCGACTGTGCCGCGGATCACAGTTTATGGCAACGCCGATCTGAGAGCCCGTGCCTGGGCTCCGCCTCTGCAGCCGGCTTCCCTGCTCCGTTACCTGGGAGCTCTGCCACACTCAGGCACCCCCGGTCTTTCTGTGACCCCGAGGGTCCTGATACCACACTGTCCCACGACGGTTCCACCCCCCGCTTAGCCACCAGCCTGACGTCCCTCAGCGGAGCAGACTTTTAAAAGTTCCGATTTTGTGCTCCGTGGCTCTATCACTTGCCAGAAGTGGCCGACAGAGGCCCCTCCCCCGCCGTCTATCCTCCCAAATATCGCCTCAGATCCACTTCTCTGCACGTCCTACCTTCCAGAAAATGGTCGCTTTTCTGATGAGAGAGTTGTTGCTCTTCTTTTCTTCGATCTCCTGTTGAGTTTGTAGGTGTTCAGAATGGTTTGATCCCTATCCAGCTGAATTCCTGAGAGGAGACTAAATCCAGGTCTCCTACTCCTCAGCCATCTTGCTCCACCCCCACAACTTTTTTTTTTTAATTTAATTTTATTATGTTATGCTAGTCACCATACAATACATCATTTGTTTTTGATGTAGTGATCCACGATTCTTGTTTTTGTATAACACCGAGTGATCCATGCAGTACGTGCCCTCCTTAATAACCATCATTGGGCTAACCCATCCCCCCACTCCTCTAAAACCCTCAGTTTGTTCCTCGGAGTCTATAGTCTCTCATGGTTCATCTCCCCCTCCGATTCTACCCCCCCATTTTTCCCTTCCTTCTCCTAATGTCCTCCATCCTATTCCTTATGTTCCACAAATAAGTGAAACCATATGATAATTGACTTTCTCTGCTTGACTTATTTCACTTAGCATAATCTCCAGTCCCATCCATGTTGATGTAAAAGTTAGGTATTCATCCTTTCTGATGGCTGAGTAATATTCCATTGTATATATGGACCACATCTTCTTTATCCATTCATCTATTGAAGGGTATCTCAGCCCATTCCACAGTTTGGCTATTGTGGACATTGCTGCTATGAACATCCGGGTACATATGGCCCTTCTTTTCACTACATCTGTGTCTTTGGGGTAAATACCCAGGAGTGCAATTGCTGGGTCATAGGGTAGCTCTATTTTTAATTTTTTGAGGAAACTCCACAGTGTTTTTCAAAGTGGCTGTACCAACCTGCGTTCCCACCAACAGTGTAAGAGGTTTCGCCTTTCTCCACAACCTCTCCAACATTTGTTGTTTCTTACCTTGTCAATTTTTGCCATTCTAACTGGTGTCAGGTGATATCTCAATGTGGTTTTGATTTGAATTTCCCTGATGGCTAATGATGATGAACATTTTTTCATGTGTCTGTTAGCCATTTGTATGTCTTCTTTGGAGAAGGGTCTGTTCATGTCTTCTGCCCATTTTTGGACTTGATGCTTGGTTTTTGGGTGTTGAGTTTGAGAAGTTCTTTATACATTTTGGAAATCAAACCTCTGTCTGTAGTGTCATTTGCAAATATCTTCTCCCATTCTGTGGGTTGCCTCTTTGTTTTGTTGACTTTCCTTTGCTGTGCAGAAGCTTTTTATCTTGATGAAGTCCCAAAAGTTCATCATTGCTTTTGTTTCCCTTGCCTTTATAGACATGTCTTGAAAGAAGTTGCTGTGGCCGATGTCAAAGAGGTTACTACCTATGTTCTCCTCTAGGATATGGATGGATTCCTGTCTCACATTGAGGTCTTTCATCCATTTTGAGTTTATATATGATGTTAGAGAATGGTCAAGTTTCATTCTTCTGTATATAGCTGTCCAATTTTCCCAGCACCATTTATTGAAGAGACTGTCTTCTTTCCATTGCATATTTTTCCCTGTTTTGTCGAAGATTATTTGACTATAGAGTTGAGGGTCCATATCTGGGCTCTCTATTCTGTTCCATCGGTCTATGTGTCTGTTTTTGTTCCAGTACCATGCTGTCTTGGTGATCACTGCTTTGTAATATAGCTTGAAATCAGGCAACGTGATGCCCCCAGCTTTGTTTTTCTTTAGAGTTTTCATGCTTGTCTCCTTCAGTGGTACTGATGTGGGACACAGGTCTTGTTTTCCACCAGGATAGCAGTTTTGATATAGGAGACCAGTTGAGAACATAAATCCAGCATCCAATGAAGTTCTTCATCCTTATAATTTAATCTTGCACTTGATTTTTGTCATATTTTACCTTTTGCTTGATGATGAGGATCTCTCCACAGCTGACACAGTCATGCTCTGCCTTTTTTAGAATGCCTTAAATTGGCAATTGGATGTTTTGAACATCACATTTTCTCTTTTCAATACTCAATCATTTTTAACAAGAGCCAAGTTACTACAAAATTCTTATAATTTTTATTGCCCCATCTCATTCAAGTGCAAAAAATACCACATATCCAAATTTCTGACATTTTAGCTATGTCTCATCTAGTTTAGCTAGGGTAATTGTTTGTTCATACCATGGACATCGGCACCCAACTCCTCACCAACAATGATGTCCTTATCCCATCTCAGGAGTCTTCATTCAGGGTCACTCTTTCTAAAAATTCCCTTGTTCCAGAATCCCCACAAAACAAAGCCTGAGGAAAAGCCTTGTATCCTACTATTTCCTTAGGAACAACCATCCTAGGACTCAATAGCAAAAGGAGAAGAGGAATGAGGCAAGAATGAAAGGGGCACCAGTAAGGATATACATTCCCAGACAGCTACCACCAGCTGTCATTAATGATTTGATTTCATAGGATATTTCCTCCAAATCCAGAGAAAGTTCATATAGGAGAGTCTTTCTGGAAAGAATAAAAGAGGAGTTATCCATAGAATTTCATCTCTTGATTCCATATTTCAGTTTTGCATATGCACAGGCTCCAAGCTTGTTCTGTGATATTTGTGACTTTAGTATAAAGAAGAAAGCTTGAGGAAGTTAGCAACAGGAGTACAGTCCAAGTATGTGGTGAGGCAATATTGGGTTGATCCTGCATGAAAATTTATTCTTCCAAATACATAGGTAACTTTGACAAATCAATAAGGTAAAAACAAACTATAGAATAAAAGTAAAATTCCTTTAACAAACATTTCTCAAATTGGAAATTAAAATGTCAGATAAAGAGCTGAAAAGTTTTTCAACCTCAGAAATCAGAGAAATAAATATTGAAGTCACAATGAGATACCACAAAAGAAAACAAATTGGTAGTAGAAGTGTAACATGTAAAAAACATGTAAAAGGCTCATGGTACCATGAGTTATCTGTGAATAAGCAAAGTTTTATAATGGATGGCAGAT
>NC_058409.1:3021929-3141428 GCF_002201575.2 Neomonachus schauinslandi | reverse complement strand
CCATGAGTTATCTGTGAATAAGCAAAGTTTTATAATGGATGGCAGATATCTAAATTCATACAACTTTGTTTTAGAAGACAACAATATAGTAAAATTGAATTAATGAATAATCTGAGCTAATAACTCCACATCTGGCTATAACCAATAATAAATCTCATACACATTGATTGCATAAAAAATACATGAGACTCTTCCTGGGATCATTGTTTATAATAACTTCAGTCTGGAAAAGACAACCCTTTTACACATTACTCTATAGTCACGTTGGTTTATTATACAGAGAGAGTGTTATGTAAATGCAAAAAGAAGTGAGAAAGATGTTGCCAATTCTCCTCTGGTGTTCCCTACAAAGGCCCTAAACTATAGCTATTTATAATCCTACATGTAAATGGACAAGCATTTATAAGAACTACAATAAAAAAATAAGGAAATATTGGTCTTGAAGATAGCTTGGAACTCAGTTCTCCTCTGATTTTGCATTTTAACAAAAAGGAAGATCAAGTAGATTGGCTCACTTAAAGAAATAAGTTTGGCCAAGAATGTAAAAGATAGATCTTTAGATATGTAAGGGAAAGCAGTTAAATTCTTTCAATGTCATCTGTGCCATTTTAGCTAATGTTTCCAAATGATGAGAATTATCAGTGCAGAAGATAAGCCAGGGTATTTTCTTTCAGGAAATTGCTTGCTTGAGAATGCATGAGGTAGCTAGATATTTATGATTAATGTATTGCTACAGGAAGAAATACATTTCACTTTGCCTCATATCCTAGAACAAGATTACATGGTATATTTGCATAGATGTTTCCTCATATTTTGTATTCTATCATGAATATAAAATACAGCTGTCACATGATAAATTGATTTAATGACTCAACTAATGTTTGAAATCCAAGTTTCAAAAAAAGAAAAAAAATCATTTTAATTTTTATGGAAAGACTTTCCTTTACTTTCTTTTAGTGTCTGTGTGCCCTCCTGGGGTCATGTTTTTTTTTTTTTTTTTTCACTCTCAGAGGGGAATCTATAAAATTTCAAGTTTGCCAGTAAATTTAGGTAGAAAGGAAATGGATGAAACTCAGGATGATTAAAGCAACTACACAGTCAGGTTTAGCTCTTCAAGCAACTAATTGGATATTGGAAAATAAAAACAACCCTCCCCCCCCCAAATCATATTAGTTATAAAGGGTCTTTTTGCCTAGCATTGAGCATGGTGTCTATTTCTATCAGAGAGGTCATCTATGTGAGTAGCTATGGAGAATCAAAGAGGGAAGTCCTTGGATCCCCATTTCATGACTTAAACAAATCTGCAATGCCTTAACACTTTGATGGCTATCATTGGAAGTGAATATATAAGTAATATAGTACAGCACCTAAGAAATGGAAAGGATCTCAGAAGTCAACTCGTTTGATAACCTTTCTTTCTTTCCTTCCTTCCTTTCTTCCTTCCTTCCTTCCTTTCTTTCTTTCTTTCTTTCTTTCTTTCTTTCTTTCTTTCTTTCTTTCTTTCTTTCTTTCTTCTTTCTTTCTTCCTTCCTTTCTTTCTTTCTTTCTTTCTTTCTTCCTTCCTTCCTTCCTTCCTTCCTTTCTTTCTTTCTTTCTTTCTTTCTTTCTTTCTTTCTTTCTTTCTTTCTTTCTTTCTTTCTTCTTTCTTTCTTTCTTTCTTTCTCCCTCTTTCTTTCTTTCTTTTTTTTCTTTCCAAATACAGTACAACTGAATTAAATGATTCACTAAGACTGTCTGAGAGATTCTTGTTTCATTTCTTTAAAGTTCATATGTTAAATGATTAAGAAGCAAAGCATACTAATAGCATTTCTCCAACATTCTAGATTTGGGAGATTGCCAAAGAAGCCCTCTTAATCACTATTGGGTTTATTGGACCTACAATATAATCTATTACACATGTGTGATTTTACTTAGATACATTTTAAATGTGTTGAGAGGGATTGTGGCGTATTCTTCTACTCAATATATCTTTAATGAAATTGGCAAACAGAAGTTTAAGAGCATTTCCAACGTCCTGGAAATCTAGATAAATTATAAGAATTTTTGACTTTTTAAAAAATCTCTTACATTGGTGGGGATGGGATGTTCACTAACAAAGAAAACAAAGCATTAATCATAGGCACTTATGTGCTCTAAGCATGGAAGAGAAAGGCCTTAATTGAAAGAACACTGTTCAGGGGCTTATTAAATCAGGCCTCTAGGATTGAGGTGAAAAACTTTTAATGAGTTTGGCTGATCTGAGCACCCACAGAGCCTTGTTAAATAACCTCCCAATTAGCAAGAGTTAAAACTTTATATTTTCCCCCTTAGAAATTGTGGTTAATTGGATCTTTGATTTATTAGGGGAATTGAGGATAATTCTCTGGGATCCGTGGGAACCCTTTATTAGCAAATTCATCAGACAAAGCTGTGTGGTTGCCATGGTAACACTTGCAAAGGAATAAGTCTCATAGTAACAAAGTATCTTCTCTCTGAATTGTACACCAATCCAGTTAACTGTAACCAGCCTCTGCTTGATGCAAAATAGTTACCAGTTACATGATAAGCTTTTAACAGTATAGCACTGTATCCTGCTATCTGAATATAAAAACATGAAGCCCAAGTGGGTTCATTCAACCTCACAAATGAAAATTAGATTGATTTATCAGTATTAAATAAAAGCCCAAATTTCTACTTCAAAATATAATCACTATATCATTCATTGTAACTAATCTGGTATATGTATAAAGAAAATATCATAAAAAATGTGCTTCCTAACAGCATAAGGAAAATTTTTACAAATCTGTTTCATATAAATATGCTGAGAGAATGTACTTCATATCATATTTCATATCCATGAAATGATAGTGGATTAGTTTCTGTCTGTGAAGAGAGATGTCTTCCAGATAGTCTTTAAGATTACTAAAGATTGAACTAGATAATTTTACCCAAGTTTATAGCATCTTATCAATCTTATCAGTAGAAACAGGTATATGTTTCAAATTCAGAATGCTTTAATGAAAGAAATAATGATTAATATAACTTGGAATATTTTATATATACAGATAATGCTAGGAAAATACACATTTAGAAACCTAGCACCTAGGTTAATCTCACTTAAAAATTTGTATTCATTTATGATACTTTTAAAAATATATAGATAGAAATATAGATGCAAATGAAGACCAGTGGTGCTCTTCCTAATCTTTTCATTGTTTTTAAGTTCATTCTAATGGTATTACAATAACCAGAAGTAGAAAATCAGTATTAGTCAACCCTATGTGTGGTAAATACTAGAGATTTTATTTTTTTTGTTATTTATTTTTTTTTTGTTTTTTAATACATATATTTTTATTTAGTTAATTAATTTATTTATTTTTATTATTATGTTCAAATGGCCAGCATACATTACATTATTAGTTTTTGATGTAGTGATCAACCATTCATGAGTTGCATATAAAAACATCAGTCTTCATCACAACACATGCCCTCCTTAATACCCATCATCTGGTTAACCCATCCCCCACCCCCCTCCCTTCTATATACCTCAGTTTATTTCCTCACAGTCCAGAGTCTCTCCTGGTTTGTCTACCTCTCGGATTTCTTCCCATTTGGTTTTCTCTCCCTTCCCCTGTGTTCTTCTGTGCTATTCCTTATGTTCCACATATGAGTGAAACCATATGATAATTGTCTTTCTCTGCTTGACTTATTTCACTTAACATAATCCCCTCCAGTTCCATCCATGTTAGTGTGAATGGTGGGTAGTCATCCTTTCTGATGACTGAGTAATATTCCATTGTATGTGTGTACCACATCTTCTTTATCCATTCATCTTTTGAAAGACTTCTTGGTTCTTTCCACAGTTTGGGTATTGTGGACACTGCTGCTATGATCATTGGGGTGCATGTGCCCCTTCTTTTCACTACATCTGTATCTTTGGAGTAATACCTAGTAGTGCAACTGCTGGGCCATAAGGTAGCTCTACTTTTAACCTCTTGAGGAATCTCCATCCTGTTTTCCAGAGTGGCTGTACCAGCTTGCATTCCCACCAAAAGTGTAAGACTGTTCCCCTTTGTTGCATCCTCACCAATATTTGTTGTTTCCTGCCTTGTTAATTTTTGCCATTCTAGCTGGTGTAAGGTAGTATCTCATTGTGGTTTTGATTTGAATTTCCCTGAGGGCTAGTGATGTTGAACATTTTTTTCAGGTGTCTGTTTGCCATTTGGGTATCTTCTTTGGAGAAGGGTCTGTTCATGTCTTCTGCCCATTTCTTGACTGGATTATTTGTTTTTTGGGTGTTGAGTTTGAGAAGTTCTTTATAGATCTTGGATACCAGTCCTTTATCTGTAATGGCATTTGCAAATATGTTTTCCCATTCCGTGGATTGTCTCTTAGTTTTGTTGACTGTTTCCTTTCTTGTGCAAAAGCTCTTTATCTTAAGTCCCAAAAGTTTATTTTTGCTTTTGTTTTCCATGCCTTTAGAAACATATCTTGTTTTAAAATTTTTATTTTATTATGTTATATTAGTCACCATACAATACATCATTAGTTTTTGATGTAGTGATCCATGATTCATTGTTTTCATATTACACCCAGTGCTCCATGCAGTATGTGCCCTCCTTAATACCCATCACCAGGCTAACCAATCCCCCCAACCCCCTCCCCTCTAAAACCCTCAGTTTGTTTTTCAGAGTCCATAGTCTCTAATGGTTCATCTCTCCTTCCGATTCCCCCCCCCTTCATTTTTCCCTTCCTTCTCCTAATGTCCTCCATGCTATTCCTTATGTTCCACAAATAAGTGAAACCATATGATAATTGACTTTCTCTGCTTGACTTCTTTCACTTAGCATAATCTCTTCCAGTCCCATCTATGTTGATGTAAAAGTTGGGTATTTATCCTTTCTGATGGCTGAGTAATATTCCATTGTATATATGGACCATATCTTTATACATTCATCTGTTGAAGGGCATCTCAGCCCATTCCACAGTTTGGCCATTGCGGACATTGCTGCTATGAACATTGGGGTGCATATGGCCCTTCTTTTCACTACACCTGTGTCTTTGGGGTAAATACCCAGGAGTGCAACTGCTGGGTCATAGGGTAGCTCTATTTTTAATTTTTTGAGACACCTCCACACTGTTTTCTGCACAGCAAAGGAAACAATCAACAAAACAAACAGGCAACCCACAGAATGGGAGAAGATATTTGCAAATGACACTACAGATAAAGGGCTGGTATCCAATATCTATAAAGAACTTCTCAAATTCAACACCCAAAAAACAAATAATCCAGTCAAGAAATGGGCAGAAGACATGAACAGACACTTCTCTGAAGAAGACATACAAACGGCTAATAGAAACATATCTTAAAAGAAGTCACTATAGCTGATGTCAAAGAGGTTACTGCCTCTGTTCCTGGAACTCATACAGCAATTCAGCAACTTGGCAGGATACAAAATCAATGCACATATTTCAGTTGCATTTCTATACACTAACAATGTAATTGAAGAAAGAGAAATTAAGGAATCGATTCCATTTACAATAGCACCAAAAAACATAGGATACCTAGGAATAAACTTAACCAAAGAGGTAAAGGATCTATACTCTAGAAACGACAGACACTTACAAAAGAAATGGAAGAAGAATACAAAGAGAGGGAAAAACATTCCATATTCATGGATTAGAAGAAAAACATCATTAAAACTATGCTGCCCACTTTCACTACACTTTCAATGAAATCCCTATTAAAATACCATTGACATTATTCACAGAGCTGGAACAAACAATCCTAAAATTTTTATGGAACCAGAAAAGACCCTGAATTCCCAGGGGAATGTTGAAAAAGAAAAACAAAGCTGGGGGCATCACAATGCCTGACTTCATGCTATATGGCAAAGCTGTGATCCTGAAAACAGCATGGTATTGGCACGAAAACAGACACATAGATCAATGGAACTGAAAAGAGAGTCCAGAAATGGATCCTCAATTCTATGGTGAAGTAATCTTCAACTAAGCAGGAAAGAACATCCAGTGGAAAAAAGACAGTCTCTTCAATAAATGGTGCTGGGAAAACTGGACAGCCACGTGCAGAAAAATGAAACTGGACCATTCTCTTACAACATACACAAAGATAAACTCAAAAGATATGAAAGAACAAAATGGGAGACAGGAATCCATCAAAATCCTAGAGGAGAACATAGGCAGTAACCTCTTCGACATCGGCTACAGCAACTTCTTTCAAGATATGTTTCTAAAGGCAAGGGAAACAAAAGCAAAAATAAACTTTTGGGACTTAATCAAGATAAAGAGCTTTTGCACAAGAAAGGAAACAGTCGACAAAACTAAGAGGCAATCCACGGAATGGGAAAACATATCTGCAAGTGCCATTACAGATAAAAGACTGGTATCCAAGATAAAGAACTTCTCAAACTCAACACCTAAAAAACAAATAATCCAGTCAAGAAATGGGCAGAAGACATGAACAGACTCTTCTCTAAAGAAGACACCCAAATGGCAAACAGACACCCCAATATTTGCACCCCAATATTTGCAGCAGCATTATCAACAATAGCCAGATAATGGAAGCAGCCCAAATGTCCATCAACTGATGAAAAGATAAAGAAGTGGTATGTATACACAATGAGGTATTACCCAGCCATCAAAAAGAATTAAATGTTGCCATATGCAGTGACATGAATGGAGGTGGAGAGTATTATGCTACACAAAACAAGTCAGTCAGAGAAATACAAATACCATATGACTTCACTCATATTTGGAATTTAAGAAACAAAACAAACAAGCTAAGGAAAAAAAAATAGTGACAAATCAAGAAATAGAATCTTAGCTATAGAGAACAAACTGAAGTTTACCAGAGACAAGGTGGTTGGGGGGATGGGTTAAATAGATGATGGAGATTAAGGAGTACTCTTGTGATGAGCACCTGGTGTTGTATGGATGTGTTAAATCACTGTATTGCACACTTGAAACTAACATTACAATGTATGTTAACTAACCAGAATTTAAATTAAAACTTTAAAAGAAATATATGAATTCAGTAAATTTACAAGATACACAATTAATGCACAGAGATCAGTTCAGTTCTATACACTAATAAAGAAGTAGGAAAAAGATAAATTAAGGAAACAATTCAATGTATAACTGCATCAACAAGGAATACCTAGGAATAGACTGAACCAAGGAGTGAAAGACATACACTCTGAAAACTATAAAACATTGATGAAATAAATTAAAGATAACAGAAACAAATGGGAAGATTGTCCATGCTAATGGACCAGAAAAATTAATATTGTTAAAGTGTTCATACTACCCAGTGCAATGTATTGGTTCAGTATAATCCCCATGAAAACACCAATAGCACTTTACACAGTAGTATAACAAATAATTTTAAATTTTCATGGAACCACATAAAACTTCGAATATAGAAAGCAAACTTGAGAAAGAAGTTATTATAATCCCAGATTTCAAGATATACTACAAAATGATAATAAAACAGCAAACTACTGGCACAAAAATGGACACATAGATTAATGGAACAGAATACAGATCCCAGAAATAAATCCATGCTGATACAACCAATTAATTTATGACAAAGGAAGCAACAATAAACAATAAAGACAGTCTCTTCAGTAAATGGTATCCAAAATTCTGGGCATCTACATGAAAAATTATGTAACTGGACCATATTTTTTATCATACACAAACATCAACTCAAAATGGATCAAAGATGTAAGTTTTAGAACTGATTCCATAATACAGAAAAAAACATAGTAATCTCTTTAAACTCAGTCTTAGCAATATTTTTTTTTAGATATGTCTTTTCAGGCAAGAGAAACAAAGGCAAAAATAAACTATTGGGACTACACCAGAATAAAAAGCTTTTGAAAATCAAAGGAAATCATCATTGAAAATAAAAGGTGACTTACAGAATGAGAGAAGATATTTGTGAATAATATAGCCAATAAGAAGTTAGTACATAAAATATGTAATAAAGTTATACAACTCAACACTAAAAAACAAAAAAAACAAAAAACCTAACCAATTAAAATAAGGCAGAGGTCCTGAATAGCCTCTGTTTTTTTTTTTTGTTTGTATGTTTGTTTTGTTTCGTTTTCCCAAAGGAGACCTACAGGCCAACAGACACATGAAAAGATTCTCAAAATCACTTATCATCAGTGATATTCAAATCACAATCATAATGAGATACCACCTTAACATCTTAGATTGGCAATCATCAAGAAGAAAAGAGATAATTAGTGTTGTTGAGAATTGAAAAAAGTAGGAATTTTTTTCACTAGGTAAGTTGGTACAGCTACTGTGGAAAAGTATGGATGTTCCTCAAAAAACTAAAAAAATACCTTAAGATCCAGTAATTCCACTCTCGGGTATTTATCCAAAGAAAACAAAACCACTAATCAAAAAAAAAAAAAAAAAAGCACACCTCTATGTAATGTGACATTATTTACAATACCGAGATTTGAAGCAACCTAAGTGCCCACCAATAGATAAATGGACAAAGAAGATATGGTATGGAGATACAATGGGATATCATTTAGCTATAGAAAGGATGATATTTTGCCATCTGTAACAATATGAGTGGACCAAAAGCATATTGTGCAAGTGAAATGTCAGACAAAAAAAGAAAAATACCATACAATTTCACTTATATTTGAAATCTAAAAACAAAACAAAGAAACAAAGCAGAAATAGACCCACAAATACAGAGAGCAACCTGGTTGTTGCTGGAAAGAAGGGGAGTGGAGGATGGGTAAAAAGTAGGGAAGGGGAATGAGATACTGGTTTTCAAATTGTGGAATAAATAAGAGGGAAGATGAACCATGGGAGACTATGGACTCCAGGAAACAATCTGAGGGTTTCAGAGCAGAGGGAGGTTGGAAGATGGGGTAGCACAGTGATGGGAATTAAGGAAGGCACGTGTTGTAATGAGCAGTGGGTGTTGCAAGCAAATAATGAATCATTGAATGTCAACGTCTAGTGCGTTGGGGTCCCTGGGTAGGGGTCTACAAGAAACCAGGACACAGGGGATGCAGAACAAAGGCAGCACTTGCAACTGCATGCTGCAGTTTATTTTTCCCATATTTTTATAGCAGAAGAAATCAGATAATTAATCATACTCAATCACAGAACCTGATCAACAAGTACCAAAGAGTACAATGGAAACGCATAACAACTATAATTGGGAACGCTATGACCTGGAAATTTTAACCTATTGACATTAGCTTGTTTACGAGCTCTCGTGGTCACTCATCCTTGGAAGACAATGTGTTTTGCTCCTTTGAGTTAAGGAATAGAGCCAATCCCCGCTGTCCCAGGCCTCCAGGGCCGCCTCATGATCCACGGGGAGGAGGACATTTCCTCCCCCTCATCAGGTTTGCCTGGTTTCCATGGCCACTTCAGCAGCTCCAAAGGCCCGGGAGCTGCAAGGCTAACCCACCTGTGCCACCTCAATTGAACACTACATCAAAAACTAATTATGTACTGTATGGTGACTAACATAACATAATAATAAAAAAAGACAGTGATGAAAGCTACAGCACAGGAAATAGAGTCAATGGTATTATAATGACACTGTAGGTTGACAGATGATAGCTACACTTGTAAGCATAACAAAACATACATATTTGTCAAATCACTATGTTGTATACCTGAAACTAATGTAACATTGTGTGTCAAGTACACTTCTATACAAATATAATAGTAAGAAGAAAGAGATCAAAGAAACCCCATTCTCTGTCCCCAAAATGCAAGATTAAGGAGATAAATATTTTCAGAAAATATTTTGAAAATATGTATAAAATTATAAAAGAAAAATATCTCCATACTAAGTAGGATATAGATGTATTTCTAACCTTTATAAATTGGCATAAATGTGGTGAGATATGTTTTATTAATAAATCAGGAGTCAACATAGTAATTTCTTATTCCACATATTTTTATCCAAATTGTATGTGATCACACTCAAAATCCAAAATATTTGGAGGAAATTTTTAGAATTCCTTTTTTCTAACAATTATGGGCCAAGAATAACAAAGACATGCTTCAAGGTGCAATTGTTTTGAATGTAAAATTAATATTCAATAAGCAAGGCACTGATGTTAATGGTAGGTAATGGCCCCTACATATATGGTAGGTAATGGTAGGTAATGGCCCCTACATATATGAAATCATCATTTTGTCTTAAATCTTAATTATATATCATTTTTAATTCTCAATTATACCTCAATAAAACTGGGGGAGATAAACACAAGCATGTCTATTGACCTAGAACTTCCAATTCTGCATTAGTTCCAACAGCTATTCTTCCAAATACTCTCCAGAAGACATTTTCAAACACATTGAATGAAGTAGCATTTGTAATCATTAAACACTACAATATTTGGGCTAGGGAGCAAGATGGCAGAGGAGTAGGAGACCTAAATGTCGCCTGGTCCCAGGAATTCAGTTAGAGAGGGATCAAACCATTCTGAACACCTACGAAATCAATAGGAAATTGAAGAAAAGAATAGCAGCAACTCTCTGAACAGAAAAGCCACCACTTTCTGGAAGGTAGGATATGTAGAGAAGTGAATCTGAGGCGATATTTGGAAGACAGACAGTGGGGGAGGGGGTCTCTGGCAGCTGCTACTGGCAAGTGATAGAGCAGCAGAGCACAAAATTAGAAATTTTAGAAGTCATCTGTGCTGAGCTCCAGTGGCTAAGCAGGGGGTGGAATCCTCACTGGGACAGTGTGGTCTCAGGATCCTTGGGGTCAGAGAAAGACCGGGGTTGCCTGAGTGTGGCAGAGCTCCCAGGTATCAGAGCAGGGAAGCTGGCCGCAGAGACAGAGATGAGGAGTGGGCTTGCAGTTCGGGGTTGCCATAAACCGTGATCCATGGCACAGTCAGGCCACTGCTCCTCCAGTAGGGACCCAAGAAGCAGCAGATCCAGAGAGACTCCCCTTCCTCCCCCAGGAGGAGCGGTGGGGGAGTGCACCGCAGGAATCTGCAGGGTTTGGAGACTCCAAATGGGGTCATGTGCCAGAGATAGAAATGCTCAGTCACAGGCCAGGTGAGCACAGAGGGCAGCTGGAGACCAGGGAGAGGGGAGTGATTGACTGCTTTTCTTTGGGGGTCAACGAAAGAGAGGGCCCCCTGTTCTCGGCTCCTCTGGGGCGGAGATTGGGTGGCCACCATTTTCACTCTCCTGGATGGAAAGCTTGCAGAGAACAAAAACTCCAGAGAGCAAACCCGAGCAGATTATTTAGCCTGCCCCTGGCAAGGGTGGGGCAATTCACCTCCACCAAAGACATTTGAGAAACACTGCGACAGGCCCCCTCCCCCAGAAGATCAGCAAGAACAGCCTGCCAAGACCAAGTTTACCGATCAATGAGAACAGCAGAACTCCAGCACTAGGGGAATACTGCACATAGAATCCATGGCTTTTTTCCCATGATTCTTTAGTCTTTTAAAGTTATTTTTTTTAATTTTCTTTTTTTCTTTTCTTTTTTTTTGAATTTTTCTTTTTCCCTTTTTCAACCAACATCTTATCAATTCCTTTTTTAAAAAATCTTTTTTATTTTTCATTTTTAGAGTCATATCCTAACCCTTCATAATAGTTAACATTATTTTTAGTATATATATATATAAGTTGTTCTCTCTTTAAAATTTTGGGATAAAGTTTCTTCTAACAGACCAAAATATACCTTAAATCTCTAGTGTATGGCTTTGTTCTAGTCTCCTGCCTGATCACATTCTCTCCTTTTTTTTCTTTAAATCCTCTTCTTTCTTTTTTCAACCAACTTTTTATCAATTCCTTTTATAAAATCTCTTATAATTTTCATCTTTACAGTCATATTCCGTCCCTTCATCGTATTTACCCTTATTTTTGTACATATATAAGTTTTACTTTCTTTAAAATTTTGGGAGGCACTTTCTTCTAAGGGACCAAAGTACACCCAAAATCTAGTGTGTGGCACTGATCTATGCACTAGACTGATCATATTTGATCATATTCCATTCTTTTTCTTTTTCTTTTCTTTTTCTTTTTTCTTTCTTTCCCTTTCTTCTCCCCCGGGTTCAGGTCTCCTCTGATTTGTTTAGTGTATATTTTTCTGGTGTCATTGTTACCCTGTTAGAAAATTGTTCTCTCATTCATCTATTCTGCTCTGGACAAAATGACAAGATGGAAAAAATCACCACAAAAAAAAAAAAAAACACACACACACACAAAAAAACCAAGAGGCAGTACCGACTACCAGGGACATAATCAATACGGACATTAGTAAGATCTCAGAACTAGAGTTCAGAATGACGATTTTAAAGATACTAGCTGGGCTTGAAAAAAGCATGGAAGATATTAGAGAAACCCTTTTTGGAGAAATAAAAGAACTAAAATCTAACCAAGTTGAAATCAAAAAAGCTATTAATAAGGTGCAATCAGAAATGGAGGCTCTAACTGCTAGGATAAATGAGGCAGAAGAGAGAATTAGTGATATAGAAGAACAAATGATGGAAAATAAAGAAGCTGAGAAAAAGAGAGATAAATAACTACTGGATCATGAGGACAGAATTTGAGAGATAAGTGATACCATAAGACAAAACAATATTAGAATAATTGGGATCCGAAAAGAAAAAGAAAAAGAGAGAGGGGCAGAAGGTATATTGGAGCAGATTATAGCAGAGAACTTCCCTAATTTGGGGAAGGAAGCAGGCATCAAAATCCAGGAGGCACAGAGAACCCCTCTCAAAATCAGTAAAAATAGGTCAATACCTGATATCTAATAGTAAACCTTACAAGTCTCAGAGACAAAGAGAAAATCATGAAAATAGCTCAGGACAAGAGATCTGTAACCTACAATGGTAGAAATATTAGATTGGCAACAGACCTATCCAAAGAGACCAGCAGGTCAGAAAGGACTGACATGATATATTTAGAGCACTAAATGAGAAAAATATGCAGCCAAGAATACTCTATCCAGCTAGGCTGTCATTGAAAATTGAAGGAGAGATAAAAAGCTTCCAGGACAAACAAAACCTAAAGGAATTTGCAAACACAAAACCAGCCCTACAGGAAATATTGAAAGGGGTCCTCTAAGCAAAGAAAGAGACTAAATGTAACATAGACTAGAAAGGAACACAGACAATATACAGTAACAGTCACCTTACAGGCAATACAATGGCACTAAATTCATATCTTTCAATAGTTATCTTGAATGTAAATTAGCTAAATGCCCCAATCAAAAGACACAGGCTATCAGACTGGATAAAAAAAAAAAAACAGGACCCATCCATATGCTGTCTGCAAGAGGCTCATTTTAGACCCAAAGACACCCCCAGATTGAAAGTGAGGGGGTGGAAAACCATTTACCATGCTAATGGACATCAAAAGAAAGCTGGGGCGGCAATCCTTATATCAGACAAATTAGATTTTATGCCAAAGACTATAATAAGAGATGAGGAAAGATGCTATATCATACTTAAAATGTCTATCCAACAAGAAGATCTAACAATTGTAAATATCTATGTCCCTAACAAGGGAGCAGCCAATTATATAAGCCAATTAACAAAAGCAAAGAAACACATCGACAACAATCCAATAAAAGTAGGGAACTTTAACAGCCCCCTCACTGAAATGGACAGATCATCTAAGCAAAAGATCAACAAGGAAATAAAGACTTTAAATGACACACTGGACCAAATGGACTTCACAGATCTATTCAGAACATTCCATCCCAAAGCAACAGGATACATATTCTTCTCTTGTGCCCGTGGAACATTCTCCAGAATCGATCACATCCTAGGTCACAAATCAGGTCTCAACCAGTACCAAAAGAATGGGATCATTCCCTGCCTATTTTCAGACCACAATGCTTTGAAACTAGAACTCAATCACAAGAGGAAAGTCGGAAAGAACTCAAATACATGGAGGCTAAAGAGCATCCTACTAAAGAATGAATGGGTCAACCAGGAAATTAAAGAAGAATTTAAAAAATTCATGGAAACCACTGGAAATGAAAACACAACTGTTCAAAATCTTTGGGATGCAGCAAAGGCAGTCCTAAGAGGAAAGTATATAGCAATACAAGCCCTTCTCAAGAAACAAGAAAGGCCTCAAATACACAACCTAAACCTACACCTAAAGGAGCTGGAGAAAGAAGAGCAAATAACCCTAAACTCAGCAGGAGAACAGAAATAATAAAGATCAGAGCAGAAATCAATGAAATAGAAACCAAGGAACAGTAGAATAGACCAATGAAACTAGGAGCTAGTTCTTTGAAAGAATGAACAAAATTGATAAACCCCTGGCCAGACTTATCAGAAGGAAAAGAGAATTCACCCAAATAAATAAAATAATGAATGAAAGAGGAGAGACCACAACCAACACCAAAGAAATACAAACAATTCTAAGAACATATTATGAGCAACTCTATGCCAGCAAATTAGATAAACTGGAAGAAATGGATGCATTCCTAGAGATTTTATAAACTACCAAAACTGAACTGGGAAGAAATAGAAAGTCTGAGTAGACCTATAACCACTAAGGAAATTGAGGCAGTAATCAAAAATCCCCCAACAGGGGCGTCTGGGTTCCTCAGTGGTTAAGCGTCTGCCCTCGGCTCAGGTCATGATCCCAGGGTCCTGGGATTGAGCCCCGCATTGGGATCCAAGCTCCGCAGGAAGCATGCTTCTCCATTGCCCACTCCCCCTCCTTGTGTTTCCTCACTCGCTGTGTCTCTTTCTCAAATAAATAAATAAAATCTTAAAAAAAAATTCTCTATTCTTCTGAAACTGTTCCAAAAAATAGAAATGGAAGGAAAACTTCCAAACTCGTTTTATGAGGCCACCATTACCTTGATCCCCAAACCCGACAAAGACCCCATCAAAAAGGAGAATTACACACCAACGTCCTTGATGAACATGGATGCAAAAATTTTCACCAAAATACTAGCCAATAGGATCCAACAGTACATTAAAAGGATTATTCACCATGACAAAGTGGGATTTATCCATGGGCTTCAAGGTTGGTTCACCATCTGCAAATCAATCAATATGATACAACATTAATGAAAGAAAGAACAAGAATCATATGATCCTCTCAAAGGATGCAGACAAAGTACAGCATTCTTTCTTGATCAAAACTCTTCAGAGTATAGGGATGGAGGGTACATACCTCAATATCATAAAAGCCATCTATGAAAAACCTACAGCAAATACCATTCTCAAAGGCGAAAAACTGAGAGCTTTCCCCCTAAGGTCAGGAACACGGCAGGGATGTCCACTATCACCATAGCTAATCAACATAGAATTAGAAGTCCTAGCCACAGCAATCAGACAACAAAAAGAAATAAAAGGCATCCGAATCAACAAAGAAGGAGTCAAACTTTCACTCTTTGCAGATGATTTGATACTTCATGTGGAAAACCCAAAAGACTCCACCCCAAACTGCTAGAACTCATAGAGGAATTCAGTGAAGTGACAGGATATAAAATCAATGCACAGAAATCAGTGGCATTCCTATACACCAACAACAAGACAGAGGAAAGAGAAATTAAGGAGTTGATCCCATTTACAATTGCACCCAAAACCATAAGATATCTAGGAATAAATCTAACCAAAGAGGCAAAGAATCTGTACTCAGAAAACTATGAAATACTCATGAAAGAAATTGAGGAAGACCCAAAGAAAGGGAAAGACTTTCCATGCTCGTGGATTGGGAGAACAAATATTGTGAAGACGTCAATGCTACCTAGAACAATCTACACATTTAATGCGATCCTTATCAAAATACCATCCACTTTTTTCAAAGAAATGGAACAAATCATCCTAAAAATTGTATGGAACCAGAAAAGACCCTGATTAGTTGGGGGAATGTTGAAAAAGAAAAGCAAAGCTGGTGGCATCACAGTTCCAGACTTCAAGCTGTACTACAAAGCTGTCATCATCAAGACAGTATGGAACTGGCACAAAAACCGACACATAGATCAATGGAACAGAATAGAGAGCCCAGAAATGGACCCTCAACTCTATGGTCAACTTATCTTCAACAAAGCAGGAAGGAATGTCCAATGGAAAGAAAGACAGTCTCTTCAACAAATGGTGTTGGGAAAATTGGACAGACACATGCAGAAGAATGAAATGGGACAATTTACTTACACCACACACAAAAATAGACTCAAAATTGTTGGAAGACCTCAGTGTGAGACAGGAGTCCACCAAAAACCTAAAGAACACAGGCAGCAACCTCTTCGACCTCAGCCGCAGCAACTTCTTCCTAGAAACATCACCAAAGACAAGGTAAGCAAGGGCAAAAATGAACTATTGGGACTTCATCAAGATAAAAAGCTTTTGCACACCAAAAGAAACAGTCAACAAAACCAAAAGACAACCAATAGAATGGGAGAAGATATTTGCAAATGACATATTAGATAAAAGGCTAGTATCCAAAATCTATAAAGAACTTATCAAACTCAACATGCAAAGAACAAGTGATCTAATCAAGAAATGGGCAGAAGATATGAACAGACATTTTTCCAAAGACGACATCCAAATGGCCAACAGACACATGAAAAAGTGCTCAACATCGTTCAGCATCAGGGGAATCCAAATCAAAACCTCAATGAGATGCCACCTCACAGCAGTCAGAATGGCCAAAATTAACAAGTCAGGAAACGACAGATGTTGGCAGGGATGCGGAGAAAGGGGAACCCTCCTACAATGTTGTTGGGAATGCAAGCTGGTGCAACTACTCTGGAAAACAGTATGGAGGCTCCTCAAAAAGTTGAAAATTGAGCTACCCTATGACCCAGCAATTGCACTACTGGGTATTTACCCCAAAGATACAAATGTAGGGATCCAAAGGGATATGTGCACCTTAATGTTTATAGCAGCAGTGTCCACAATACCCAAACTATGGAAAGAGCCAAGATGTTCATTGACAGATGAATGGGTAAAGAGGATGTGGTATTTATATATAATGGAATATTATGCAGCAATGAAGAGGAATGAAATCTTGCCACTTGCACCAATGTGGATGGAACTGGAGGGTATTATGCTGAGTGAGATAAGTCAATCAGTGAAAGACATGTATCATATGACTTCACTGATATGAGGAATTCTTAATCTCAGGAAACAAACTGAGGGTTGCTGGAGTGGTGGGGGGTCAGAGGGATGGGGTGGCTGGGTCATAGATTTTGAGGAGAGTGTGTGTTATGATGAGCACTGTGAATTATGTAAAACTGTTGAATCACAGACCTGTACCTCTGAAACAATAATACATTATATGTTAAAAAAAAAAAAAAGAAAGCAAGAAGGGAAAAATGAAGGGGGGGGAATAGGAGGGGGAGATGATCTATGAGAGACTATGGACTCTGAGAAACAAACTGAGAGTTCTAGAGGGAGGCGGTTTGGGGGAGGGGTAGCCTGGTGATGGGTATTAAAGAGGGCACGTACTGAATGGAGCACTGGGTGTTATATGCAAACAATGAATCATGGAACACTACATCAAAAACTAATGATGTAATGTATGGTGATTAACATAACATAATAAAATAAAAAAAACCCACTACAATATTTACATAAGCTCATTAACAAAATTGGGTTAGTAAATAGATGATAGTTACACAATGGAGTGTTCAGTAGTAATGTGAATTAATGATCTACAAATACATAAAAAGCTAGAATGAACTTAACAGCAATAAGGTGAAGGAAAGAAGCCAGACACAGAAAGGAGAATAGTCTAAAACTAGAATAAATGACAAAATCTATGTTGTCAGAAGTGGTAAAAAGTGCTACTTTGGGGATGATAGACAATAAAAGCACAAAGTGGCTTTGGAGGTACTGGTCATGTCTACTACCTAATCAATGTGCCAGCTGCAGTGGTTTTATTTATTTATTTTTATTTTTATTTTTTTATTATTAACATATAATGTATTATTTGTTTCAGGGGTACAGGTCTATGATTCATCAGTCTTACACAATACACAGCGCTGACCACAACACCTACCCTTCCCGATGTCTGTCACCAAGCCACCCCATCCCTCCCACCCCCCTCTGCTCCAAGAACCCTCAGTTTGTTTCCTGAGATTAAGAATTCCTCATATCAGTGAGGTCATATGATACATGTGTTTCTCTGATTGCCTTAGTCCACTTAGCATAATACCTTCTAGTTCTATCCACATCATTGCAAATGGCAAGATTTCATTTTGTTTATGACTGCATAATCTTCCATTGTATATATATACCACATTTTGTCTATACATTCATCTGTCGATGGACATCTGGGCTCTTCCCATAGTTTGGCTATTGTGGATATTGCTGCTATAAACATTGGGGTTCAGGTGCCCCTTTGGATCACTACATTTGTATCTTTGGGGTAAATACCCAGCAGTACAATTGCTGGTTGTATGGCAGCTCTATTTTCAACATTTTGAGGAAACTCCATACTGTTTTCCCAGAATGACTGCACCAGCTTGCATTCCTGCCAACAGTGCAGGAGGGTTCCCCTTTCTCTGCATCTTTATCAACATCTGTCGTTTCCTGACTTGTTAATTTTAGCCATTCTGACTGATGTGAGGGGGTATCTCATTGTGGTTTTGATTTGTATTTCCCTGATGCCAAGTGATGTTGAGAACTTTTTCATGTGTCTGTTGGTCATTTGGATGTCTTCTTTGCAGAAATAGCTGTCCATTTCTTCTGCCCACTTCTTAATTGGATCACTTGTTCTTTGCATGTTGAGTTTGATAAGTTCTTTATAGATTTTGGATACTAGCCCTTTTTCTGATATGTCATTTTCAAATGTCTTCTCCCATTCTGTCAGTTGTCTTTTGGTTTTGTTGACTGTTTCTTTTGCTGTGCAAAAGCTTCTTATCTTGATGAAGTCCCAATAATTCATTTTTGCCTTTGTTTCCCTTGCCTTTGGAGATGTGTCTAGGAAGAAGTAGCTGCAGCTGAGGTTGAAGAGCTTGCTGCCTGTGTTCTCCTCCAGGATTTTGATGGATTCCTGTCTCACATTTAGGTCTTTCATCCATTTTGAGTCTATTTTTGTGTGTGGTGTAAGGAAATGGTCCAGTTTCATTCTTCTGCATGTGGCCGTCTAATTTTCCCAATACCATTTGTTGAAGAGAACGTCTTTTTTTTTTTTTTTTTAAAGATTTTATTCACTTATTTGACAGAGAGAGAGAGAGCACAAGCGGGGGGAGCAGCAGAGGGAGAGAGAGAAGCAGGCTTTTTGCTTAACAGAGAGCCCAATATGGGGCTTGATACCAGGGCCCCAGGATCATGACCCGAGCTGAAGGCAGATGCTTAACCAACTGAGCCACCCAGGCGTCCTGAAGAGACTGTCTCTTTTCCATTGGATATTCTTTCCTGCTTTGTCAAAGATTAGTTGACCATAGAGTTGAGGGTCCATTTCTGGGCTCTCTATTCTGTTCCATTGATTGATGTGTCTGTTTTTGTGCCAGTACCATACTGTCTTGATGATGACAGCTTTGTAATAGAGCTGGAAGTCTGGAATTGTGATGCTGCGAGCTTTTTCTTTTTCAACATTCCTCTGGCTATTTGGGGTATTTTCTGGTTCCATACAAATTTTAGGATGATTTGTTCCATTTCTTTGAAAAAAGTTGATGGTATTTTGATAGGAATTGCATTAAATGTGTAGATTGCTCTAAGTAGCATAGACATTTTCACAATATTTGTTCTTCTAATCCACGTGCATGGGACATTTTTTCCATTTCTTTGTGTCTTCCTCAATTTCCTTCATGAGTATTCTACAGTTTCCTGAGTACAGATCCTTTGCCTCTTTGGTTAGATTTATTCTTGGGTATCTTACAGTTTTGGGTGCAATTGCAAATGGGACAGACTCCTTAATTTCTGTTTCTTCTATCTTGTTGTTGGTATATAGAAATGCAACTGATTTCTGTGCATTGGTTTTATATCCTGCCACTTTACTGAATTCCTGAATGAGTTCTGACAGTTTTGGGGTGGAGTCTTTTGGGTTTTCCAAGTAAAGTATCATATCATCTGCAAAGAGTGAGCATTTGACTTCTTTGCTGATTCAGATGCTTTTTATTTCTTTTTGTTTGATTGCTGAGGCTAAGATTTCTAGTACTACGTTGAACAGCAATGGTGATAGTGGACATCCCTGCCATGTTCCTGACCTTAGGGGAAAAGCTCTCAGTTTTTCCCCATTGAGAATAATATTCACTGTGGGTTTTTTCCTAGATGGCTTTTATGATATTGAGGTATGTACCCTCTATCCCTACACTGTAAAGAGTTTTAATCAAGAAAGGATGCTCTATTTTGTCAAATATTTTTTCTGCATGAATTGAGAGTATCACATGGTTCTTGTCCTTTCTTTTATTCATATAGTGAAAATCTATCACATGTTTAGATATCACATATCAATAGCATTTTTTAAAAGTGAAAAATGCAAACAGTAATTGTCCATGGAGTGATTAAAAAATATGATAATATTATGATGATGACATGCTTTATTAGTAGGTATACTGAAATCTGTGAGAACAGAGAGGAAGGATATAGCTTCCTTATGTAAATGACACCAGAGCTCAAACTTGAAAACAGTGTAAATTATGAATTATTCCATCAAAGAACTTTATGTGAGAATAGTGGATCATAAATTGAACATACAGGCAATTGTGTACTTGATATAATTGTGTTGTTTAAACTTCTTCATAGAACTGCATTTTATTTAATGTGAAGATAACAAAGTTAGATAGTAGTTGTGCTGTATGATCCTGCAGAGGTAGGGATGTACCAGATAAAGGACATAATTGCTTATCATACTAAGGAAAGTAACATCATCAATATGTATCTTAGTTAGATAACTCAAGAGCATTTTCAAGTCATTCTAGATTTAAAGAGAGATTGAGGGCACCTGGGTGGCTCAGTTGCTTAAGCGACTGCCTTCAGCTCAGGTCAAGATCCTGGAGTCCCAGGATCAAGTCCTGCATCAGGCTCCCTGCTCAGCAGGGAGTCTGCTTCTCCCTCTGACCCTCCCCCTTCTCATGCTCTCTCTCTCTCTCAAGTAAATAAATAAATCTTTAAAAAAAAGAGAGAGAGAGAGATTGAGGAGTAACAGAGACTTCGGCTGGGAGACTACAGCTAACACGATGACCTTCAGATTCCCATAACTTGTGAGAATAAATGAGAATGACTAGTTAGCATCCTCTCCAGGAAGCCAGTGTTTTAAAAAATTTGAAAAATGTCTTTTAAAAGACAAAGAAAACAAAAAAATGCCTTTTGTGCATTGTTGCCACCACAGTATCTTTATTATGGAATTGTAGAGTTGGCCTTTCTACACAGCTCTTGGCCACATTATATAATCAGTCACTAATGTTTGTACATTGATTTTACAAAACTTATGATAGTCTTTCTCATTCTCTCTCTCTGTGTGTCTCTCTCTCCCCACTTCCTTTCACTGTGTCTATCGTGTTTTTGTGATTTAATCAGATCACAAAGACCAAATATTTTCTACTTTTTTCATATATCATGTCTATTTTCTCAGACATTGTACTTAAAACAAATTTATCACATATTCCTGTATCTCACACATAATGGCTCCTGTAAGTAGATAAAGGGTCTTCCAGGTTAAACATAAAGTTTACAACCCATTTATCATTATTTTCTGTGTGGACTGTCTTTGACATTCCTTTGAGAACAAACATTTCAATATCTGTGGTAGAACTCAAATGTTTACTTCTGTGTCTGACTTATAGCTCTGGCCAAAACATATATCTATACTTTGCATTAGATTCTTTATTTGCAGCTTTATCTTAGGAATGGGCCACTGAGAAACAACAACAACAAAACAAAACAAAACAAAAAAACCAGAGCAAATACACAACATCTAAATGAACATGATTCCAATAGAAATAAATTCTTGAACTTTTCAGGGGGATCCATCACATGGTTCTGAGGCTGTAAATTGCACCCAGTAGGGGCAATGGTGGTATCTTCACAGGACTCATTCTCAGGCTGTTGTTGGACATTTTTTATGGTTGTAGAGTTTCAGATATTATTCACTTCCATATATGGAGATTCTGTAAGTCTTTAAAGCATTTTTAGTGATACGTTATCAGTTAAAATTGGACTAAATTCATGTCTTTCTCCAGTTAAGAACTCTAGCTGAAAATATAACATTCCAAATCCCATTTTGATTCAGTAGGAAAATCTTGTTAGAACATACTCCAGGGGTGCCTGGGTGGCTCAGTCATTAAGCGTCTGCCTTCGGCTCGGGTCATGATCCCAGAGTCCTGGGATCAAGCCCCGCATTGGGCTCCCTGCTCAGTGGGGAGCCTGCTTCTCCCTCCCCCACTCCCCCTGCTTGTGTTCCCTCTCTCACTGTGTCTCTCTCTGTCAAATAAATAAATAAAATCTTAAAAAAAAAAGAGAACATACTCCATTAAAGAGAGCTTGAGGACCTGAAGTAAGGCAATGGTTACAGTGATTGAAAAAGATTATAAAATACTTGAGTAGAAAAAATTGAGGAAATTGTTTAGTTGATTATTTTATTGCAATGAAAGAACAAAATGCTTATGTTCACTTGTAATTGTCTTATTGGCTCACCATTTTGAATGAAATGTGTCTGTGTGTTCCTCACAATGTATGAAATCCTTGGTAGGTATTTGGTCATTGTGGAGCATTTGTCTTTTTTATGCTTTTAATTTTTTTTTTTTTTACATTTTTTTCAGATTCTTTCAAATTTTGTAGTCCTGTAACCAAATTAAAGAGATGAGTTAAATCTTTCAACAGGAAGCAACTATTATGTTTTCCCACACAATTGGGACATTATCATTCAGTTACTTGTGTTGAAAAATTTCCACTTAATTTAAATTTGGAGAGATGCGAGTTATAACCAACTATCATTCTATAAGCCAAGTTTTTACTCTGCTAAATGCTTAATTGCCATAGTGATAAAAATGTCCAAATTTACATGATCTTTTTAAGTCTCTCCCATTGTTGATGGGATGTAAACTGACACAGTCATTATGGGAAACAGTATGGATGTTCTCAAAAAATTAAAAATAGAACTACCATATGATCTAACACTTTCCTTTCTGTGTATATTTCAAAGAAAATGAAATCACTATCTCAAAGAAGTATCTGCACTCCCATGTATATTGCAACATTATTCACAATAACCAAGACATAGGAACAACCTAAGTATCCATCAGTGGATGAATGGACTTACAAGAGTCATAAATATATATACACTGGAATATTATTTAGGCTTGGATAAAAACAAAACAAAACAAAAACTTCGTCACTGCGACAACATGGATGAATCTAAAGAACATCATGTTTAGTGATATAAGCCAGAAACAGAAAGAGAAGTATTGCATGATCTCACTTATATGTGAAAGAAATAAAACTCTTAATAGAAGACAGTATAATGTTGTTTACCAGGGTCTAGTTGGTCGGTAAATAGGGAAATTTTACTCAAATAAAGCAAAGTTTCAGATATGCAGGATGAAAAAATTCTGGAGCCTTAATATACAATAAAAGTGTCTACAGTTAACAGTGTTCTATCACATACTTGAAGTTTGCTAACAAAAAAGTTCTTAACTGTTCTCACACACAACTTACTATGTAGGGTGATAGATATGTTAATTAACTAAATTGTGTGATGTTTTCACAATGTATATCAAATTATGACATCCTACTCCATAAAATATACAACTTTGTCAATGATGTCAATATAGTTTAAAAAGTATAAATTATTATGCAAATATATAAAGTATTTGTTTCCAATTATGTTAGGTTCATCCTAAATTATTTATTGTTCTTAGGTCCTAATTTACTAATATTGGTAAAAAAAAAAGAAAAAATATTGTAGAAAAAAATATTATAGAACTGGTATGATGCATGATACCATTGATTTAGTCAGTTTTTATTTTCCATTTTACATGTTAGTAAAATATTTTTGCACACAAGTTAGTGGAAAATGCATTCCCTTTATACAGATGGAGAAAAAAGGATCATAAAGAAAAAAACATAATTCCTTAGACTATAAAATTATTATAGGAAACCTCAATTTATTCAATTTTCTATATTAATTTCAGTTCTTTCCCTGTAGGCATATAATATTTTTCTTCACAATGGTGTACAGCTAAATTGACATGTAACTGAAGCTTTAGAACTAAAGTATATTGTCTACATCATCACAGATTGGATTCTCTGAAAGAATCATCTCAGAGCCCCCATCACCTCCTTGTTTCTTGGGCTGTAGATGATGGGGTTGAGCATTGGGGTCAGGGTAGTGTAGAAGACAGCCAGAATCTTATCCTCTGTTGGTGATCAGAGGGATCTAGAGCATAGATAAATATAAACAAAGGTTGCACAGTAGACAGTCACCACAGTGAGGTGGGTGCTGCAGGTTGAATAGGCCTTCTTCCTCCCTTCTACTGATTTCATGCATCAGTTTGCATGGAGAACCCAGCCATAGGAACATACAATAACAATGAAAAGAAACATAAGGAAGAGGGTGGAGCTTACAAACAGTGTACTCATAGATCCAGGTGTCCACACAGGACAGAGTTAACCTGGCCATAACATCACAGAAGAAATAGTTGATGGCTCTGGACTGGCTAAGGGATATGGAGAATATATGTTGTGGGAGCATAGGAGTTGATCGAGCTCATTATCCTGTTATCATCAACACACATACTCTTTTGCTCATACAAATGACATAGTGGAGAGGAAAGCAAATAGCCACATAATGATCATAGGCGATAGTGGCCAATAGTAATCCTTCTCCACCAGCTAAAGTGATAAAGAAGAAACGCTGAACTGCACACCTGACTAAAGAAATAGACTTGTTTCCAGAGAGATAATCAGAAGCCATCTTGAGGACAATGGTGGAGATGTAGTTCAGGTCCATGAGGGAGAGCTGACTAAGTAGAAAATGCATAGGTGTGTGAAGAGGGGTATCCAGGAGGATGAGGACGATCATGCACAGGCTGCCCAACAAGAAGGATTAGGAAAACGAGAACAATGAAAATGAAGAAAAACAGGCCAATTCTTGAAGGTGGGAATAACCCCAATAAGATAAAATCAGTAGAAGTTTGATTTTAATTTTCCATGTGGCATTAATTCTTTCCTAAAAACAGACACAACAGTAAATTAATATAGAACAGAATGCTATTTTTATTTCATTATTTCATTCATACAGTGATTTACTCATTGAATATTGCAGCTTCTAAATGAAGAACAAACTTAACTATTTTGAAACAAAATCCTCAGTTTTTGCTTCATAGGTAAAATCTTCATGAGGCAAACATCTGTGGCCAAAATATTCTCTACAAATCTGTGAATTTGTAAGAATAATATATTTCTCAGGGCGACTCAGTTGAGCATCTGATTCTTGATTTTGGCTCAGGTGATGATCTCAGGGTTGTGAGATTTAGCCCCACATTAGTCTCTCCAGTCAGTGGGAAGTCTGATGGAGGTTCTCTCTCTTCCTCTCCCTCTTCTTTTTCCTCTGTCTTTCCACACTCTATCAAATAAATAAATACATCATATATATATATATTTATATATATTATATATACATATATCATATATGTATTTCTCTAATAACATCATTAGGATGTAAATATTTTATTTTTCTACATAAATTCAGTTATCTTCAAAGACAGAACTTATAAGTTAAATGTATGCATAGTTAATCAATGTAAATGCATAAATTATAGACCCATATTTGAGTAAATTTTGTTTACCCTTAGAGAATTCTTTTTATCTTTTATATTTAAACACTAACATTTCAGAAACTGCAGTAGTCTATGAGGTCATGTGCAGATCTGCATTCTCTTTTTGTGTTCTCCTCCAAAAGATTGGCACAACAGCTCCTTAGATATCAATTGTTGTTATTTGCTTCTTTGTTTCAGAAATCTATAACAAATCTTTATTGCCAAATACCATTTATGTAAAGCCATTTTCTTCTTAAAAATAAAAGATTTTATTTATTTATTTGATAGAGAGAGCGCACATGCAAGCAGGTGAAAAGGCAAGCAGAGGGAGAGGGAGAAGCAGGCTCCCCACTGAACAGAGAGCTTGACATGGGGCTAGTCCCAGGATCTAGAGATCATGACCTGAGCCAAAGGCAGATACTTAACTGACTGAGCCACCCAGGTGCCTCAAAGCCATTTTCTTCTGCCTCCTTACCCAACTTTAGAATGCTCTAATTAAAATAGGCCCCTTCTCTGAGAATCTATAATCCAATTTCATTTTTCTTTCCATGTAAGCTCAAGCTCTCTTGAAAGATGTATGTTCAGTCCATCTGTTTCTCAATACTTACATAACATTACACATTGCTTTATGGCACCTTTTTGTACTTATTCTTTTTTTTCTATCTTTTTGTTTTTATGCATTTAAAATTCTTTCCATCTTATTCCATAGATAAGTGTGGGAGTATAATACATATATTTATCACTGCTCTGTCATAAACCCCAACTGACATGATAATAAAGAGATACACTCTTCTTGTATCATGATTCAAAGGGGCACATGCAACCCAAAGTTTATAGCAGTGATGTTCGCAATACCCAAAATATGGGAAGAGCTCAGATATCCATTGACAGATGAATGGATAAAGAAGAACTGGTATATATGGAACATTATTCAGCCATCAAAAAGAATGAAATCTTGCAATTTGCAACAATATGGGTAGGATCAGAGGATGTTATGCTAAGCAAAATAAGTCTGTCAGAGAAAGACAAATATCATATAATTTCACTTATATGTGTAATTTAAGAAACAAAACAGATGAACATAGGGGAAGGGAGGGAAAAATAAAATACGATTTAAACAGAGAGGGAGGCAAACCATAAGAGACTCTTAACTCTAGGAAACAAACTGAGGATTGCTGGAGGGGAGGTGGGTGGGGGAATGGTCTAATTAGGTAATGGGCATAAAGAAGGTCACCTGATGTAATGGTCACTGAATGTTACATGCAACTGATGAATCACTAAATTCTACCCTGAAACTAATAACACATTATATATTAATTAAATTAAATTTAAATTAAAAACATTAAAAAGGAAGAAATACATTATTAATTTAAGGAAAACTGGAGAAGAAAATGGTGTGGAGCGATAAGAGAAGAAAAAGTTTAGGACCCTTTGGAAAATGAAATTTTAAGAAACAGTTCTTCATTTAAAAGGAGAAAGAGAGAGTGGGTTGCCTGGTGGCAAGATCAGTTAAGCATCTGACTCTTAATTTTGGCTCAGGTCCTGATCCCTGGGTCCTGGGATTGAGCCCTGCATCTGGCTCCCAACTCAGTGTGGAGTCTGCTTGAGATTCCTTTCTCCCTCTGCCCCTCCCCCCATGAATTCTCTCACTCTTTCTTTCTAAAACAAACAAATAAATAAAATCTTTAAACAAAAAGGAGAAGGAGAAATGTCATTCTGAGAGTCTTATTCATGGGAATGAGTGGAAGCATTCTCCTGCAGAGGGAATACTATCAGCAAGAAAACTCAGCATACCATTACAAGTTGTTAAATCTACAGCACAAATATTATATATTATATAAAAGGAAGTGTCAGATAATAATAAAAGACTTCTGGAAATTAAAAATATAATAATTAATATAATAAATTCATTAAAAGTTTCAAAAGATAACTGGAGAAAATTGACTAGAAAGAAAGCAAGGACAAAAAGAAAACATAAAGTTTGACATTTAAAAAAAAATGCCTGGGCAGCTCAGTTGGCTGAGCATCAGGCTCTTGATTTCAGCTCAGGTGATTATCTCAGGGTGCTGGGATTGAGTACCATGTCTTGACTCCTGCTTAGCTGAGAGTCTGCTTCTCTCCTTCTCCCTCTTCCTCTGCCCTTGCCCCCGCTGGTACTCTAAATCAATCAATCTTTTTAAAAATAAAATAAAATAATTTTTAAAAAGATAGAGAATTAATATAATTCAATTTATACATATGGGTATTCTTAAAAATGCATATGGCCTAATAATTAAGGAGTGAATATTATCAACAAGAATTTTTCTCAGAACTGTTATACATGAGGTATAATATTTAAATACAATGCAAAGAACACAGAAGCACAAATGATATTATTTATTAAAAGATTTTTTTGGAAAATTCTATCTTCTTATAAAGAATTTCTTGACAATTCTTAATATCAGCCAAAAATTTATATTACTACGCTTCTTTAGAGAAATTATAATGATACAATTAGAAGACATATATTCAGTGATAACCAATAAAATAGTATCAGGTTTTGCAGTATATTTTCATATAAAACCAGTAATTTCCAGAAAATGAAACAATTCCATCAATGCATGCCCCAGAACATAAAGTGGGATGTAGCTGTGATAGAGCATGGGAGGAGAGAAAGAGGGTGAAGGTGGTGATGTAGAGAGGAAGCAGCATCTCACTCACAGTGGCCTCATTTAGAAACCACAGTCTGGTATTTGGGATTTAAAAATCAAGCATGAGAAGATAAACATATTGTCTAAAATATCAGGAGAGTATTGGAACAAATTACAAAATAATTTGAGCATTTACTTTGGGTGTCAGGAGGAGTGGGTTATAGGACCATCATTTTACCTTATGGTTTGTTGATGTCATGTCCATGCATTATTTGAATAAATTATTAAAGTCATATACAAATTATTTCACAGTTAATAATTTTCAGTTACTCAAATTATTACATATGTGAATCTCCAGATACATTGTAAAATACTGGATCTATGTGGAACAATTGATTTTAAAATTTTGTGTGGAGTTTGACAACTTACAGGGGAAAATCTAGGAGAGCTATTTTATTTTCCTAAAATGGCATTTAGTTTAATTATGAGACCAGAATATTAGGTTGATATCATTGGATATAGTTTATATTCATAACATCAATTATTGACAAGATTGAAAATGTAATATTTATAATTACCAATGGAATCAACATTGCTAGTATTCTTATCATTTGCAGTATATATAAAGCTGATATGACAAAGATTTCATTAGGTAGTTAATATTATCCCAGAATAATTCTGAGAAAAACAACACATAACCAAAGCAATAAAAGGAAAGTCAAATTTCTTCTTTAATTCCATTGTCGCATGACTGCCAATGCAGAATAATTTTGAATTATCTATGTCCCCCTGTTGTATATGCTAATAACCTATATGTGATATTATTTAAAGAAATGTTGCATCTGAAAGGGAAGCAACATCAGCCATTGAATATCTGTTTCAAGGTCTAAAGTAATAATATTGTTTTTCTTTTATAAAAATAAATTAGATGTTTCCCCTTTCATTTTGCTTTAGTCCAATGAAATACAATGAATAATATATTTACAAACCATTTACAAAAGATTTTCACATGTTTTGTTTTTTTTTAGTTCTGCTAAGTATATGCAGGTGAAAATCAATCAGGTGGTTTTTTATTAACTTGGAGAAACAAGTCTTGAACCTGACAAGGCCTATACACAGAGAATACAGAACTATCAACTTTTATTGGCCATCTCCACTGGGTGGAATCAGACTTGTGTTAATATTTGTGCCATAATTAAATTTTATTTAACCCTGAACAATGGCTCTTGAAGTCGATGTAACCTAAAAATTTTATAGATGATAAACCAAGATTCAGGTTTTAAGTGACTTTTTCTGCTTCCACTGCTACTAATTTAGCTTCTAGATTGATAGATATAGATATTTACATGCTAAGAATGTATTGAAATTGATAAACGGTCTTATCCTTCAAAAGGCAATTCTGACATTAGTGGATATTGTTTTCACTTGTTAAAACTAAAAAAATATATATAATCTTCTCATTTAGTGCCCTGAATATGTCTTGCCAGGCCTTTCTGGCTTGGCAGGTCTCTGTGGATAGGTCTGACGTTATTCTGATGTTCCTCCCTCTGTACGTAAGGAACCTCTTCCCCCTAACTGCCTTTAAGATGGTTTCCTTGGTTCTAGGATTTGCCAGTTTTACTATTACATGCCAGGGTGTTGGCCTGTTTTCCTTGATCTTGGGAGGGGTCCTCTCTGCCTCTAGGACACGAATGTTTGTTTCATTCCCCAGATTAGGGAAGTTCTCAGCTATGATTTGCTCAAATATATCTTCTAGTCCTCTCTCTCTCTCCACCCACTCTGGGATTCCAATAATTCTGACATTGGAGCGCTTCGTGGTGTCACTTATTTCTCTGATTCTTTTATCATGGATTCTGAGTTGTTTTTCCCTGGCTTCCTCTTTTCCCTTTTTGTCTATTAATTGGTCTTCTAAATCACTAATTCATTCTTCTGCCTTGCTTACCCAGGCTGTTAAGTTATCTAGATTAGATTGGATCTCATTGATAGCATTTTTAAGTTCTGCCAATTCAGCTTTCATTTCTGCCCTCAAAGACTCTATGTTGTCATTAATTGATTTCTCCATTCTAGCTATCATCTTCACAATTGCTACCCTGAATTCCATTTCTGACATCTTGGTTATATCTGAATCCATTTGTAAATCTGTGGCATAAGTCATAGTCTCTGAATTTTTCCTATTTTGGGGGTCCCTCCTCCTAGTCATTCCATTGAGGGGTGCTTGAGGGAATGTATAGAGTCCAAGTTATTGACCACAACCCAAGCAAGATGCACCTGTTTTCTAGGGACCTTAGGAGTGCTGGCCTCTTATTTTCCCAGCCTATCTTCTGAGGGAGGGGCCTGCTGTGCTGTTACTCAGGCAACCCTGTTTGGGCAGAGTTGCCCTGCCCCCTGTGGCGAGGGATGTGCTCAGTGAAAACTGGTTTTGGGGGGCTTTTGTTCTCTGATGGCCTTCCCTGGTGGCTTTCCATATCTCTTCTGAGAGTCAGAGCAGAAGAGATTGTTTCCAACCCTCTGCCTCAGAGCAGAGAGATTGCAGTCTGTTCTTTAGTGAGGTCTCCAGGCCACACTCTCTCCCTTTCTGTCTGTGCTGCTATAAACTGCAGGAATGTTCACAATAGCTAAACTGTGGAAAGAGCTGAGATGCCCTTCAACAGATGAATGGATAAAGAAAATGTGGTCCATATATACAATGGAATATTACTCAGCCATCAGAAAAGATGAATACCCAACTTTTACATCCACATGGATGGGACTAGAGGAGATTATGCTAAATGAAATAAGTTAAGCAGAGAAAGTCAATTATCATATGGTTTCACTTATTTGTGGAACATAAGGAATAGCATGGAGGACATTAGGAGAAGGAAGGGAAAAATGAAGGGGGGGAAATCAGAGAATGAGATGAACCATGAGAGACTATGGACTCTGAGAAACAAACAGGGTTTGAGAGGGGAGGGGGGAGGAGGGATTGGTTAGCCCGGTGATGGGTATTAAGGAGGGCATGTACTGCATGGAGCACTGGGTGTTATATGAAAATAATGAATCGTGGATCACTACATCAAAAACTAATGAAGTATTCTATGGTGACTAACATAACATAATAAAATTAAATTTAAAAAAACCTATATAAATAAATAAATATGAAAAAATGAATGATCTTTTTTTTTTTTAAAGATTTTATTTATTTATTTGAGACAGAGAGAATGAGAGAGACAGAGAGCACATGAGAGGGGGGAGGGCCAGAGGGAGAAGCAGGCTCCCTGCCGAGCAGGGAGCCCGATGCGGGACTCGATCCCGGGACTCCAGGATCATGACCTGAGCCGAAGGCAGTCGCTTAACCAACTGAGCCACCCAGGCGCCCAAAAATGAATGATCTTAAAATAGAAATTCTGTATAGATAAAAGAGGGTCATGAATACGTATGACCTTTATGCCCAAATAAACTGATTTAGTTTTTTTTTAAGATTTCATTTATTTATTTGACAGAGAAAGAGAGAGCACAAGTAGGGGTGAGCAGCAGGCACAGGCAGAGGGAGAAGCAGTCTCCCTGCAGAGCAAGGAGCCCAGTGCAGGACTCAATCCCAGGATCCTGGGATCATGAGCTACCCAGATGTCCCCAAAATGGATTTAGTTTTTAATTTTTACTCATTTTACAATCTCCTATTTCCTCTTCTGTTATGGTTATCACACTGTCACTTTTTTCTTACAAATATCCAGCTCTAATGAATGGCATAGTAAATGCAGACATCATTTCCAAATCCTCCAAATGAATTGCAATTCATACCTTGTCCCCAATACCAAAGTGTCCTAGGTGATTTTGATTACCAAAAACACAAGAACAAAAAACAAAAAAAAGTACCCATATTATCTCCTCTGTAAATCAAGTTGTAAATGTGCATATTCAAGACACAGTCAGTTTATTCCTACATCATGATGAAGAAAACTTCCCAATTACTGCCTGAGTTTTAAAGTGATAGGCAATTACCATCACTTGAATTCAATAGCCATTATATTGCTTGCATAGATATATTTTTGTATGCTTGTATTTAGTTAAAAACAAAAACTGAAAAAAGCTTCACATTAGTGCTTTATACATTTACAGAAGAAATATATTTTTTGAATAGCCTCATTATAAAGATGAAAAAATGATTCCTATAAAGTGAATTATTTAAGACTATGTAGTGATACAATGACAGATCTGGTTGGGTGACCTCTAGAAGCTAGACGATGCAGAGTTTCCCCCTGAATCTTTTTTTTTTTTTTTTTCTGCACCACCTTGTCTTTGATCAAAATCAATTCCAAAGAAAGATCTTACTGGTCACTAAATAAGTTTGGTCACATTTGGTCTGATCATTAAATTGGTACAACAAGAATGTAAAGTTACTAAAGAAGCCTTAAGTTGGATTTCTTGGAAGTTTTATTAGATTAGACTTTTAAAATCATCTAATTGTAAAAACTCTCCATTAGATTTCACATCAATTTGGGTCACTCCTTCTCTTCTCAAGATCCTTGAGATAGTGTAAAGTGCTTAAATTTCCCAAAAGGGAACTTTCTCATTCACCAGTAAGGGAGGAATCCTATAAAACAGGTACCAGGTCAGATTTCCAGGAGAACTTTGAATTCATTGGCTTAATAATGTTTACCTCATTTCTTTGAAATGTCTCATCATACTTGTATTTGCATATCCCTAGATAATAATTATTTTGCATTGACATCAGTCACATAGAATTTACAGCATTGTGAGATGGCTTTTGGAGATTCCAAATCAGATAACTGAAAAGAGTGTCCTCTGGGGTGTTGGCAAGCATAGTTCTACACAATATCCTTTCGTAGAATCTTACATAAGATTACACATTCTTTTAAGTGTTTCCACTAGATTCTACTATAAAAAAAGACAAAGAATATATAGTTTGTGTACTTTAGTTACTTAGAATTAGTAATCATAAGGGCGCCTGGGTGGCTCAGTCGTTAAGCGTCTGCCTTCAGCTCAGGTCATGATCCCAGAGTCCTGGGATCGAGCCCCGCATCGGGCTCCCTGCTCCGCGGGAAGCCTGCTTCTCCCTCTCCCACTCCCGCTGCTTGTGTTCCCTCTCTCGCTGTATCTCTCTCTGTCAAATAAATAAAATCTTAAAAAAAAAAAGAATTACTAATTGTATTACATATTTAAGAAAGGTGTGATTTAATTGTTTAAAAAGTTATACAGCTTCATATGTTAATGAACCATAAAGAGATCGAAAATACATAGTATTGGTACATGCATATATTTGTGTACCTCTAAATTATATGCTTTTATGAAATCTCATGTAATGAATCAGCATTAATGGTAAATAAATAGAAAAATAGGTAGACATATTTTGAGAGATGAAAATAATTACTACTCAACATACTTTGAGTTTGGATTCAGACTGAAGATGTGTCTGTTCTGTTTTATTGCACAAGCAAGTTACAGATAGTTTGGAGTCCAAACCATATCTAGCTCTAATTTTGAAACTTAGCAATATAAACTTGGATTAGTAAATTTAACTCTATGGGTCTCATCTATAAATGAGCAAATCAAAACCACAATGAGATATCCACTGACACCTGCTAAAGTGGCTATTATCGAAAAGATAGTAAGTGTTGGCCAGGATGTAGAGAAAAGGGAATCCTTTGGCAGTGTTCTTGGGAATGTAAATTGGTATAGTCACTATGTAAAAGTATATGGGAGTTCTTCAAATAATTAAAAATACCATATGATCCTACAGTCCCACTTCTAGGTATATATCCAAAGGAAGTAAAATCTGTATCTTGAAGCAATATCTGCACTCTGAGTTTTTCAGCATTATTTTTAAAAGTTAAGATATGTAAAACACACACACACACATACTCACACACACACAACTAAGTGTTCATCAACAAATGAATGGATAAAGAAAGTGTGGAATATGTATTCAACCCAAAAGAATCCACCAAACAATGGCTAGAACTGATAAATAAATTCAGTAAAGTCTCAGGATACAAAAGCAAAGCACAGAAATCTGTTGCATTTCTATACACCAATAATGAAGCACCAGAAAAGAAATTAAGGAATCCGTCCCATTTACAATGCACTCAAAACAATAAGATACCTAGAAATAAACCTAACCAAAGAGGTGAAAGACCTGTACTCTGAAAATTATAAAATTCTGATGAAAGAAATTGAAGAGGACAAAAAGAAATGGAAAGACAGTCCATGCGTGGATTGGAAGAACAAATATTGTTAAAATATCTATACTACTCAAAGCAATCTACACATTTAATTCAATCCCTATCAAACTACCAATAGTATTTTTCACAGAGCTAGAACAAATAACCAAAGCAACCCTGAAAAAGAAATGTATAGCTGGAGGGATCACAATTCCAGACATCAAACTGTATTACAAAACTGTAGTGTTTAAGACAGTATGGTACTGACACAAAAATGGACACATAGATCAACATAACAAAATAGAAACCCCACAAATGAACCCACAACTCTATGGTCAACTCATCTTCAACAAAGCAGGAAAGAATATCCAATGGAAAAAAGACAGTCTCTTCAACAAATGGTGCTGGGAAAATTGGACAGTAACAAGCAAGAGAACCATACCACCTTGAAAATGGAAATATTTCCATTTGCAACAACGTAAGTGAAACTGGATGACATTATGCTAAGTAGAATAAGCCAGATACAGAAGGATAAAGACTGCTCAATTACACTTGTTTGTGGAATCTAAAATGTTCAAACTCTTTTTTTTTTTTTGAGTTTTAATTTTTTTTTATTCTTATGTTAATCCCCATACATTACATCATTAGTTTTAGATGAAGTGTTCCATGATTCATTGTTTGTGCATAACACCCAGTGCTCCATGCAGAATGTGCCCTCCTCAATACCCACCACCAGGCTAACCCATCCTCCCACACCCCTCCCCTCTAGAACCCTCAGTTTGTTTTTCAGAGTCCATCGTCTCTCATGGTTCGTCTACCCCTCTGATTTCCCCCGATTCTAAAATGGTCAAACTCTTAGAAGTAGAAAGTTAAATGACTGTCATTAAAGCTGAGGGGAGGGAGAATTTGGGGAGACTTGGGTCAAAGGCTGTAAAATTTCCATTATGCAAGATGAGTAAGTACTGGAGATCTCATGCACAGCAATTTGAATATGATTAACAATACTGTACTTTATAGTTGAAATATCTAGGAGCATTAATCTTAAGTGGTCTCACTAGCAAAGGAAAAAGAAAGAAAGAAACTGTAAGTTGATGGACACATCAATTGGCTTGATTATGGTGATTATTTCACAATGTGTACATACACTAAAACATCAAGTTGTACATTTTAAATATATAAAATTTGTATTTAGCAAAAATACTTTAGGAAGAAAAAAAACAAAGGTTCTTATAAGGTCGTATAAGATAATGTAAATGGCTTACTTAAAACGTGCTTTGCACAAATTATCACTGAGCAATAGCTGCGGCATTTACTATCTTTATTATCACCATCCAGCAACATCAAGGAAGGTACCATCAAATTATTTTCATCCAACGCTTGATATGACTAGATTCATCATCAGTATAATTCCCAAATCATTTCTGTGTGTCATTTCCATCTGATTTTCACAAAGTATCCTCAATTTCTAATGTAGATATTATTTCACTTGAAGTTCAGTTATACATACACAAGGTTAAAAGATAAAACACCAAACTTAAACACAGAAATCAGTAAAAAAAAAAAAAAACTAACTAATACACCCACTATTTCTATGAATACTTGAATTATTTCTAGGTGTCCTTTAAATTTAGAAAATATATAATTGTCCCAGAAACAGACAAATTTTGCTTTTACTATTTTGCCTTTCTTATGGTTTAATTTTATATTTTTGAATAAAATTGAGACAAGGAATCATTTAATTAGAAATAACAGATTCTTATAAATTAAAACAGTGTGTAACAATAATAAGTTTGCCCTGGCAACCATGTAACCACTATGCTGATCGGCAAAATGTCCTCAGAAAAAACAGGAGAGGGAGACACAGGCTTCCAGTTATGAAATGAATAAATCACAGGAATAAAAGCACAGCATAAAAATATAGTCAATGATATTGTAATAGTGTTGTATGGTGTTAGATTGTATCTACACTAAAAGTAAATGTAGCATATGTAAAAACTTGCAATATCACTATGTTGTACACCTGAAACTAATGCAACACTGTGTGTCAACCATATGCAAATAAAAAATGTAAAAAAAAACCCAAACCAACAAACCACACACACACACACACACACACACACACACACATCAAAGTAAGAAAGGAAATTCTACTTTCTACTCTTGTTATTGAGGATTTGTACTCTTACATGTTAGTTTCGTTCATCAAATTTTATGTAAGCCCATCTAAAACTATGCCAATAAGACTCAATCCCATATTTTACACAGACCTTCATATCCTTTCCCATTCAGACACCATATTTATGAACTAACTCCAAAATCACTTCCTATTATAAAAATACAGCCATTCCTGCTCAAACTCTACTTAAAATCTTCTACCTCTGGTCTTGACCAACCCTTACATAGATCAATTCACTAATTTCTTAAACAGATCACCTTAAAATTATAATGATTTTAATCTAGACAGTAATCCAAACTGCCAGAATTAACGCAATGGCATCAACATTAAACAGTCTTTTTTTTTAAAAAGATTTTATTTATTTATTCATGAGAGACAGAAAGAGAGAGAGAGAGAGAAGCAGGCTCCCAAGGAGCAGGGAGCCCAATGTGGGGCTCGATCCCAGGACCCTGGGATCATGACCTGAGCCAAAGGCAGACACTTAACCATCTGAGCCACCCAGGTGCCCAATGGCATCAACATTAATATGAGCACATCACATGCCTGCATGAAAATAGTTCTACTTTTAGAGAGTATAATTCATGTTACACATACCATATTAAGCACTCTACACTTAGTTAAAATTTTCCCCATCTCCAGAAGATTCATCACAGGCTCTGGGGACAATGCATCTCCCCTTTCTTGATAAATATGATTTATATTTCAAATACAATTGTTTCTCAAAATATGTTGGTTCAATTATGAGACAAATAAATTCTTCTCACATTTGAAGTTTCTTTTGTATCCATATAAACATTTAGTATACATTTTGTGACACAGAATTATTATTACTCTTAAAGTGACCATATTTTCATGAACATGGCATTATTTAGTATAGACCTTAATCTTGTTCAGCATAAATCCGGGAAAGAAGTTCATAGATAATATCAACCATTGACTATATTATCAATTTTACTGTTTCACTGCTAATTTACAATAGATTTTTAGGATAAACACCAATTCTTTCCAAGATCCTCACACACACAATCTTTTAAATCCATTTCCACTAAGTGAAATTTTCTTTTTGAGATCCCCTGGTTGTGAAATACCTTAATGTATCAATTGCTTATTTTGGTGGTTTAAAAACAGCAGCTCTTAATTAATTCTAATCAAATTCTTCTAAGCACTTGTAGAGGGGTCTCATCTCTTATGTAATAAATTAAAATAAAAAAATTATGACATGTACTCTTTGTTATCTCCCAATTTTACATCATCACTGGATTGAATAGCTGACAGAGGTCCTACTGTATTCATATGAACAAAGTCATTTTTCTGAACAGACTTCTTTGAATACTTTTCAAACAAATGTATATATTCATCTCTTATCCCTGCACTTGGCATCTTAGATATTTCAGGAAGACTCAGCAGCAATCATTATTCAAGTTCTTTACCTAGAGATTAAAGAAAAGAACCCTTTTCTCTGTGTGTGTGTGTGTGTGTGTTCGCTGGGAAAGCCCACTGAGACTTGAATGATATAATTTAAGTCACTAATAACTCAAGATGGCCTCAGGCCAAGATTGGAAAGGAGTTCTTATAATTTATTTACATGTTTTCAAAGATGTGTTAAGGGTCAATTCAGTGGGGAAACAAATATACTTATTCAGATTCTTCCAGGGCTATTATTTCTCTAAAGTTTTATGGAGTCAGAAATTTTATATATTGTTATCCAGTAATTGCACAAGAATAATGTGTAAACATATTAATTTATTTGGCAGTTTGTAGAACATCGGCTTAAAAATTAGATACATTATAATGGAACATGATAAATTTTATATAAACACGCAGGCAGAAATTCTTAAATTACTACAAAATTTGGATATAATCTTTAATTTAGTGTAGATATTTATTTTTGAATTATTCTCATTAAGTTAGAGATTATCATTAAGTTATAAAGCATGTTTTACATTTTAAAACAGGTAACAAAATGATAGTACTACTTTGATGGACTACTATTTAGATAATATAAAAATGCATTTTTTATTACAGATAACCCCTTAAATGTTCTTAGATTTTGTATGGTCTCTAGTATTTGCATCAGTGATACATTTCTCTTGGGAAGGGGTACAACAAGTCTGGTTCAAAGGGTTATTATCTAACTTATGATAAAATATATATTTAAATCCTTCACCCATGTTTTAATATGTTTATTGTTGAGTTTTATGAGTTATTTATGTACTCTAGATGCTTATTCTTTATATGTACTCTAGATGCTTATTCTTTATATGATATATTTGTTTCAATTACATGAGCTATCTTTTCACTTTATTAAAGGATGATTACTAGAGGGGATGTGGGTGGGGGGTGGGTTAAATAGGTGAGGGGGATTAAGGAGGGCACTTGTGATGAGCACTGGGCATTGTATGTAAGTGTTGAATCACTAAATTCTACACCTGAAACGGATATTACACTGTACGTTAATTAGCTGGAATTTAAATCAAAACTTGAAAAAAATAAAGTCAAGAATAATTTTAAAATAATATAAAATAATTATTATACATAAAATAGATCCAAATTATATAGCTGTGTCTGTATTTCAAAGTAAAATAGTAGCAGTTATAGATATAATGCATATATAACTATTCCCTAGGAACTTTCACACAATTCCTTTTGTATAACCTTGAAATTCGGGGGAAATCAATGTAATCTTACTCATGACTTAAGGCAGCACACTGACCCATGCACTTTCTCAGGGCTCCCTTGACATCACTGTTCCTCAGACTGTAGATGATGGGGTTCAACAAAGGAGTGAAGATAGTATAGAACACTGACACTATTTTATCATGATTAGCTGACCTGTAGGATTTGGGTCTCATGTAGATAAAAATGGCAGCTCCATAAAAGAGTCCCACTACAGAGAGATGTGAGAAGCAGGTGGCAAAAGCCTTCTTGCGGGCCTCTCTAGAATGCATCTTGAGAACTGCAGCAAAGATGAGACTATAGGAAACCAGGATGAGAGAAAATGGGACCAGGAGCATTAATACACAGCAGATGTACATGACATTTTCAAAGACTGATGTGTCAGCACAAGCCAAACGCACCAGGGTAGGGGCCTCACAGAAGAAATGATTGATCTCATGTGCATCGCAAAATGGGAAGCTCAGGGTAGCAGCAGCCTGCATGAACCCATCAGCTGCCCCCAGGAACCAAGACCCCACAGCCATTCTCAGGCATAATTGCCAGCTCATGAGAAAGGGGTATCTTAGTGGGTGGCAAATAGCCACATAGCGGTCATAGGACATGGATGCTAAGAGGAAGCACTCGCCCCCTTCCAAAGTGATGAAGAAGAAGATCTGCAACCCACAGCCAGCAGGGGAGATGGACTTCTGGCCAGTCAAGTAGTCAGCTGCCATTTTGGGCACAACGGTGGAGACCAGCATCATGTCCATGAGGGAGAGTTGGCTCAGTAGGAAGTACATGGGCATGTGGAGCCGAGCATCCTGGTGAATTAGGAAAATCATGAGGGCATTGCCCACTAGGGAGGTGAAGGCAATTGTCAGAACCATCACAAAGAGAAATAGGTGGGCTTCTGTGTGGTTAAAGAGTCCTAGGAGAATGAAATCTGAGGTGGTGTTCCAGATTTTCATGTTTCAAACAGGAGTGACACTGCAAATGAAGAAATAGATGATAGAGTTTTCATCATTTACAATATTCTATCTCAATTACATTTTTCATGAAAACTATTTGTGTCAAAATGTTAGAAAAAAAAAACTATTCCAAATCCTTCACCTGTGATTTGCAGTCTTTTTAACTGGACATAATGTTAATTTCACTTTTTTTTTCATTTTATTTATAAGTACTTCTCAGGTTTAGTTTGCTTAATAGATATAATGAATACAATTTCTTGATGAGTTGAAAATACTTTGTAAGCATGTCTTTGTGCTACCTGATGTCAACATAATGGACAAGGAGTAAAATATTCAGTTTGTTATTTATATTTGTGCTTGCTCTTATCATGCGTAGTCAACATTCTTACATGCTGAATTAAATCAATGTGTTCAGCAATAAAAAGCTAGGTTCTTGTTAATGAGGGTTACACATATCTAACATACCACAATTTATTGAAACTTACAAAAATATGATAGCTTTTCCTGACATTGATTAATCTGGGAAGACATTTTTACTTTCCAAAGAAGAGAAGTTATATTTTCAGGTGTAGGAACTGGAAGGAATTAGTCTGTAGATAGAACCATAACTTAATTTGGAATTGTTAGTGTATTTAGTTTGACTTTATCAAGTTATACACTGAATAAAATAATTACTTTCTTAGAATATGTTCCTCCATGCAAGACTATAATACTAAATGCAACATTTAATTAACTGTACATAAAGGGATTTTGTGTAATGATGTTTTCACGTAAAGTCACAGAGACAATCTTCTTTGGATAAATAAGAGAAAATAAACTTGTTAGTACTCAATATAGAGATAAGTTCATTTCTTCTTCCTGCACAAGAGAATCTAAATCTCTAAAGGCATTCTCTTCACTGATCTGCTATTACTGAAACTGCTCTAGCTTGTTGAATGAATAAGATCATACTTGAAGAGATGAAGATGCCAATTCAGCCTCAAAGATGTGGTCTAATTCAATGAAAGGGCATGACAGGAATCCACCTGTTCCATGATCATTTGATTTGCTCCCAATTTACATATGCTTCCTGTACTGGATTGCTAATCAAGACAGAGAAAGAGCAAAAAGCTCAATCAATCCCCAACTCCATTGCTTCAGCATCATCATTGTACTGACAGCATTCTACTTCAGGGTTTTAGTTGGTTGTTTCTAAGTTAAACACAGAAACACACTTCTCATAGATACACATTGCATTTCCCAAAACTGTTATCTGCACACCCTCAAATCTGTAACATTTGCACTCTGCACACCTAGGAACGATATGAATTCCCTAATTATGGGTCTCTCTAGTGCCTTCCTAAAGGATCTCAAAACCCTCCTAACTCACTTATTTGACTTGAAGACTTCTTATTTTCATTATTCTAAGCTCTCATTCTTGAAAAATGATAAAATTTAAAACTTGCTTAAAGGTCAATCTGTAATATAGTAACTGCAGGGTGTTGAGTAAATTTCTTAAAATACCTTTTGCTATCATCTTACCCATTTTTAAATGTACTGCTACCACAGTGGCATTATGTATATTCACATTATTCTGCAACTATGACTGATATATAATCCCGGAACTCTTCATAATCTATAACAGAAACTCTGTGCCCATTAAACAATGATTTTCTGTTTCTTCCTATCCCTGGGAACTGGCAATCACAATTCTGCTATTCTGGCTCTATGAATTTGACTACTATAGGATCTTTAGTTTAGTGTGATTACACAGAATTTGTCTTTTTATGATTGGCTTATTTCACTTAACATCATGTCATCAACATTCGTTCATGCTGTAACATGTCAGAATTTCCTTCCTTTCTAAGTTGAATAGTATCCCTTTGTATGTATATACAACATTTTCTTTATTAATTCATTCCATCTATGGGCATTTGGGCAGCTATCATTCACTTCAATTGTATATTAAAGGATAAGTTTAATGGGATTTTTATATTTTTAAAAATTTTTTATAAGGTGAACAGATATAGCTTAATAATATAGCAATTTGAGCTATCTTTTTTCCTTTACATGTATGCAAGAGAGATGTATGTGTTTTTAGAGACTCATTACAACAACTAAAATTATTATTACATTTAGTAACTACTATTTCTTGTGAAGTTTATATATTATTTTTAAGATTTGATTTATTTATTTGACAGAGAGAGAGATAGCAAGAGCAGGAACACAAGCAGGGGGAGTGGGAGAGGGAGAAGAAGGTTTCCAACTGAGCAGGGAGCCCGATGTGGGGCTCGATCCCAGGACCCTGGGGTCATGACCTGAGCCGAAGGCAGATGCTTAATGACTGAGCAACCCAGGCACCCCTTGTTGTTCTTTTTTAATTTGGAATTATTAGTGATTAACTTTTGAATGGAGATAGGGATGTATCTATGTATTATTTTAAGGTGAAATATATGTATAAAAACAATCCATCATCACACATCTAATTATCTTTTCAATATATTATTTTGTTTATAGTATTTACTTGTAAGACCAACTAACGTCAATTAAATAATGTCACTGAAAGAAAATTATATTTTTCCAAGAATCACAATGTTAAATTATGTATTGTATCAAAATTCCTAAATATATTTTCATATTATACAAGAGACACAATTGTGTTCACTAATTAAAATGTTAGAAAACTTACACAAAGAAGATTCAGGATAATTCTTAATTGACTATGCATACAAAGTGGTTGAAATCCAAATGAGAAATTAACTTATCCTGCAAATAAAAGATCTAAAATGGCATTAAGTAGAAGAATGAAATTTCAACACTGACTAGTGTAGGATTGAAAATTTATTATTCTGATTTTTTTTTCCCTCTAGTTTAAAAGAGAGATTATTCCTTATGTTTTCAGTCTTTCGCTTAGAATGGTGTTGAAATTGAGGTACCTTTACTTGAATCATAAAATAATATCTTTTTCAATGATAATAGAAGGTATATAAAGTATATACTTTTTTTTTCTCATGGTGTATTCACAGTATATACTTTTTTCTCATAGTGTATTCACAGAAAATTTAAAGGATGCTGATAATTTTCCTTCTATATTTTTCTGATCCTCATTGCCCTAATTTAACCTAAAAACTGTAATTTGTTTCCCTCAGAATACCAGTGTGGTTAATCAATCTGTTCTGTTAAAAATAAAATAATAACAGCTAAATCATTTACTTGACTGAGTTGACAAGTTACTGCAAGAGATTTAACCTGATGATTACATCAGCTATCATACATTTTAGTTTTTCACATAGTGGGATAGATAAACAAAGAATTTTATCTGTAAAACTACATAGAGAAAGCAATGTGACTTTGGATTTTCTGGAGTTCAGAACAGTTAAACAAATCATTAAATATTAGAGATAACTGTGACCTACTCACATAGATAAAAATGATGACTTCAACAAGCTGTATCTCTATCCCCTCTGAGCAGAATCATCCTAATGTATCTCTTTGGGAGGAGGGAGGATCTTATAGTCTGGCAGCATCAAACTCACTCATATCATAGTGTCTAGAGTGTCCTGTTAAGGGGTGTGACCTATTGACATCTTTCGCTAAAAAAGTTATCTTATTAGTATAGCAGACCTGCATAAGTCTGAATCTTGGGATGACAAAACTGTTTAATTTTCAAAGATTTTAAAGATTCACAGATTCTATATTCTTTCAGAAAGCTGTGATTCATTGAAGTTAAAATAAGAGAATCATCTATAATCAAAATTAAAATGTAAATAAGTGTCCATAAAAAAGGATGATTTAAAAGTACATTAGGAGAGGGGTGCCTGGGTGGCTCAGTCAGTTAAGCATCTGTCTTTAGCCCATCTCATGATCCTGGGATCCTGGGATCCAGCCTCAAAACAGGCTCCCTGCTCAGTGGGGAGTCGCTACTCCTTCTGCCCATCCCTCTGTTCCTGCTCTTTCTCTCTCTCTCTCTCTCAATCTCTCTCTTTCAAATGAATAAATAAAATCTTTAAAACAAATAAAAGTACATTAGGAGTGAATTAATGTAAAGCTTGCACTACTTGTCAAAACTTTGGTGGAGCAGATTACAGAATGCATTATTGAGAGATAGCTTTTGTCAAAGATAGTAATTAAAATGATAAAGCCCATGTAGAATTTAGCTATTTTTTCTCATTAAACTTAATTTGATTGCCTTGTTATAAGTTTGTTAGCTTGTATCTTTATGATTTTATTTTACTATTTTTTTATTTGATTTGATATTTGTAGGTAAGTTATAAAATCTATGATAATAGAAATAACAGAGCAGAATGCATTTATTGTGTCGAGCACTTTGTTGTTTGATTCAATACGGGTTCTTTTCAAAGATTTTGTTATTGTATGTACTATGTATTTTTAGTTTCCAAACAAACCTTGGTTCTTGGCAACATTTCTACTGCTCCATTTATCTTGGCTTGTCTAAGAATATATTTATAAATAGGTGATGGGGATTAAGGAGGGCACTTGTTGTGATGAGGACCAGGTGTTGTATGGAAGTGTAGAATCACTACATTGTACACCTGAAACTAATATTACTATGTTAACTAACTGGAATTAAAAAAAAAAAAAACCTTAAACATCTTCATCATTAGCCATCAGGGAAATTCAAATCAAAACCACATTGAGATACCACCTTACACCAGTTAGAATGGCAAAAATGGACAGCACAAAAAACAAATGTTGGAGAGGTTGTGGAGAAAGGGGAACCCTCTTACACTGTTGGTGGGAATGTAAGTTGGTACAGCCACTTTGGAAAACAGTGTGGAGGTATCACAAAAAATTAAAAATAGAGCTACCCTATGACCCAGCAATTGCACTCCTGGGTATTTACCCCCAAAACACAGATGTAGTGAAAAGAAGGGCTATATGCACCCCAATGTTCATAGCAGCAATGTCCACAATAGCCAAACTGTGGAAAGAGCCAAGATACCCTTCAACAGATGAATGGATAAAAATGTGGTTCATATACACAATGGAATATTACTCAGCCATCAGAAAGGATGAATACCCAACTTTTTCATCAACATAGATGGGACTGGAGGAGATTTATGCTAAGTGAAGTAAGTCAAGCAGAGAAAGTCAATTATCCTATGGTTTCACTTATTTGTGGAACATAAGGAATAGCATGGAGGACATTAGGAGAAGGAAGGGAAAAATGAAGGGTGGGAAATCAGAGGGAGAGATGAACCATGAGAGACTATGGACTCTGAGAAAGAAACTGAGAGTTCTAGAGGGGAGTGGGGTGGGGGATGGGTTAGCCTGCTGATGGGTATTAAAGAGGGCATGTATTAAATGGAGCACTGTGTGTTATATGCAAACAATGAATCATGGAACACTACATCAAAAACTAATGATGTACTGTATGATGACTAACATAACATAATAAAATAAAAAAGTATAATGAAAGTAGAATTAGGATTATACTTAAAATATATATATATAAGGATGACGTTCCACAATTGTAAAATTAAAAAAAAAAAAGCTCTCTTGAATGGAATGATTGATGGAAAACGCTGCCTCTGTACAAATGTGAGATAATACAATTCTTAATCCATGTGAACTATAAGAATTGTCATTTGTTTAGGAGGTAAGCACGTTGTAGATTTTAGTTAAATTTCTGTCTTTGGATGTTGAATCTTATCAAAATGGCAAATCCTACTCTGATTTAGAACATTGCTGACCACCTGAGTGAAATCTACATTAAGTCAAGCTATATCATTTTCTGGACAAAACTACAGGCTCCTATCTAAATCTGAGAAGTACTTTATAGACAGGTAGTATATTAAGTTACAAGTAAGAGTTGCAGCAAGGGTGGAAATATAATTTTCAATAAATATTCATATTTTTCTGTTTTGAACTCTGCAGTGCCTCAGGACAAAGGGTTGTCAACAATGCTTTAGTAAAACAGGGTGCCACTGTCCGATAGGGCAAATAGACTGTTTGCTATGTAATCAAATGCTCTGCAGATTCCCAGGGGAGAGAAGAATGAGGAACAGATAAGCTTTATGTCAGAGAAGGAAATCCACAAACCACTTAGAACTCTGTAAGAAAATTACAATGAACTTAAAATGAACCTGGGTGTCAAAATTGAGATTAATTTAGGACTATTTATAAACGTGCAAGCCTAATTTGGGGAAACCAGAAAGAAGTTGTAACAGACCTCCCTTTTAGCAAGAGAAAGTTTTGCCACCACTCTCCCCCTGTAAGCATGCAGGGATGGTGTAGATTCCAGACTACACATAGGCTGTGTGGAAAGCACCGTATAACAGGTGCCAAACAGCAGATACAGGATGCCACAAACAGAAGGAAGGAAGCAAAAGAAAGAAATATCACTCTTTTTTTTTTTTAACCAATCCCAAGAGGCACACTTGGAAGAATGATATTGGCATGCAGGAAGTTCATTGGGGAGTATTCTAAGGATTAACACCCATGCAGTAAAGGAAGCAAAATTGGGCACAGGGAGATGTTGAACTGAGAGGTGGACCCAGCCAATTTCTCAACTACACTGGGTGGAGTTCTGAGATAGCCCTTCCATGTGTTCCTGCAATAGGGCCCCACAGAAGTCCTCATTGAATGGGGCTTGCCACCAGGAAGGGATCATGAGCTTAGGCTATGCAGTTTTCCTCAACCAAGATCAATGCTTGCACTCCTGATAGCTGGAACAACAGTTACTTCAGTCCTGTAAGGATAAGTGGAGTATAGGAGCACACAATCATGCAAGGTACACTCTATGAAATAAACTCCATCAGAAGTCAGAGAGAAGGGGACTCTTGGATGCCATTCACACAGGTTGGCTTCCTGTAGCACAGTGTATGCGGATCATGTGATGGAGTGCACAGGAAACATTTAGCAGGAATGACCAGTTCAAAAAATAGGTAGTTTCCTTCCAGTATAAAGATACAGAGAAGTTTGGACATTTGCCCACAAGGAACATGCTGGCATGAGGAGCTCAAAACATCTTCTGGCAGGTCTAGTTTTTGGTTTAGAATAACTGTTAATATGTCTCTGATGAAAACATCATTCCTGAACTGGGAACCTGGAACTCTATCCAAAAAGCAAAGATAAATGTAATGGATAGCACGTATTTCCCATATAGTTCAAGTGTAAAGAGAAGAGTACTCAGTTATAAAAGAGTGTCCCCTTGTCTCAGCTCAGACTCTGCAACAAACAGCTCTCCAAAGATCTCAGGATTTTTATTTCCCTAGTGTGCCCTTGCTCTAAACTATGGATTCGACTGTGTTCCCCCAAATTGCTAGGATCTGTACTCTAAATCCAAATATGATGGCGTTTAGAGATTAGGTCTTTACAGAATTCATTGTTTGTTTTTTTATTTATATATATTCTTATTTTTATTCAATTATGTCTTCATTAATTACTGTTTTTAAATGTGAGTGTAATTGACACTCTATGTGATTAGTTTCAGGTTTACAACTTAGTGATTTCACTAGTTATACAGTATGCTGTGTTCTCACAAGTGTAGCTACAATTGGTCCTATTACCTACCTATTAAATAATCGTTTACTGTATTCCTCATGCCATGCATTTTATTCTGTAATGCCTTCATTCCATAGTTGAAGGCCTGTATCTCACACTCTTCTTCAGTCATTTTGCCAAACCCCCACCCACTTTCCCTCTGACAACCATCAGTGTCTTCTCTGCATTTATAGTCCTTATTCTGGAATTATTTTTATTTATTTATTTTTATTCATTTTTTCTAGATTCCACTTATGAGTGGAATTATATGGTAATTGTCTGTCTCAGTCTGATCTGTTTCACTTAGCATAATACCCTCTACAGCCATCCATGTTGTCTCAAATGGCATGATCATGATCTCATCCTTTTCTCAGGTCTGAATAATATTCTATTGTGTGTGTGTACACATGTTTTGTGTACACATCCTTTTTAGCCTTCTGTCTATTGATGGACCTTTATTTTTTAATATTTTATTGTGATATGTTAGTCACCATACAATACATCATTAGTTTTTGGTCGAGTTTCATTCTTCTGCATGTGGCTGCCCAATTTTCCCAGCACCATTTTTTTTTCCATTGCATGTTTTTTCCTGCTTTGTTGAAGATTATTTGACCATAGAGTTGAGGGTCCATATCTGGGCTCTCTATTCTGTTCCATTAATCTGTATGTCTGTTTTTGTGCCAGTACCATGCTCTGTTGGTGATCACAGCTTTGTAATATAGCTTGAAATCGGGAATCATGATGCTCCCAGCTTTGTTTTTCTTTTTCAACATTTCCTTGGCAATTCGGGGTCTTTTCTGAATCCATACAAATTTTAAGATTGTTTGTTTCAGCACTTTGAAAAATGTCATTGGAATTTTGATCGGGATGGCATTGAAGGTATAGATTGCTCTGGGTAGCATAGACATTTTAACAATGTTCATTCTTCTGATCCATGAGCATGGAATATTTTTCATCTTTTTGTATCTTCTTCAATTCTTTCATGAGTGTTCTGTAGTTCCTAGAGTATAGATCCTTTACCTCTTTGGTTAGGTTTATTCCGTGATATCTTATGGTTTTTGGTGCTATTGTAAATGGAATGGTTTCTCTAATTTCACTTTCTACAGTTGCATTGTTAGTGTATAAGAAAGCAACTGATTTCTGTGCATCGATTTTATATCCTGCCACATTACTGAATTGCTGTATGAAGTCTACTAATTTGAGGGTGGAGTCTTTTGGATTTTCCACATAAAGTATCATGTCATCTGCGAAAAGAGAGAGTTTGACTTCTTCTTTGCCAATTTGAATAGCTTTTATTACTTTTTGTTGTCTCATTCCTATTGCTAGGAATTCTAGTACTATGTTGAACAACAGTGGTGAGAGCAGGCATCCGTGACTTGTTCCTGATCTTAAGAGAAAGGCTCTCAGCTTTTCCCCATTGAAGAGGATATTCACTGTGGGTTTTTCATAAATGGATTTTATGAACTTGAGGAATGTTCCCTCTATCCCTGTACTCTGAAGAGTTTTAATCAGGAAAGGATGTTGTATTTTGTCAAATGCTTTTTCTGCAACAATTGAGAGGATCATATGGTTCTTCTCCCTCCTCTTATTAATCTGTTCTATCACACTGATTGATTTGTGAATGTTGAACCACCCTTGCATCCTGGGGATAAATCCCACTTGGTCGTGGTGGATGATCCTTTTAATGTATTGTTGGATCCTATTAGCTAGGATTTTGTTGAGGATTTTGGAATCCATATTCATCAGGGATATCGGTCTGAAATTCTCCTTTTTGATGGGGTCTTTGTCTGGCTTGGGGATTAAGGTAATGCTGGCCTCATAGAATGTGTTTGGAAGTTTTCCTTCTGTTTCTATTTTTTGAAACAGCTTCAATAGGATAGGTATTATTTCTTCTTTGAATGTTTGGTAGAATTCCCCAGGGAATCCATCAGGCCCTGGACTCTTGTTTTTTGGGAGGTTTTGGATCACTGCTTCAATCTCGTTACTGGTTATTGGCCTATTCAGGTTGTCAATTTCTTCCTGTTTCAGTCTTGGCAGCTTATAGGTTTCCAGGAAGGCCTCCATTTCATCCAGATTGCTCAGTTTATTGGCATAGTTGTTGATAATAATTTCTAATAATTGTTTCTATTTCCTTGGTGTTAGTCGTGATCTCTCCCCTTTCATTCATAATTTTATTAATTTATTAATAAATTAATAAATTAATGAATTAAAATATAAATCAACAAATTTATAAATTAATTATTAATTAATTATATAATTATACAATAATTATATAATAAATTAATTTATTATATATAATAAATTAATTATATAATGGATTAATTAATTAATTAATTAAGGTGTAGAGTTAGTTGGTGAATTCGGGATTTTTCTATTTTTTTTTGAGTTATGCTTGGATGGTTATGTATTTCCCCCTTAGGACTGCCTTTGCAGTATCCCATAGGTTTTGGACTGATGTGTTTTCATTCTCAATGATTTCCATGAATTGTTTAAGTTCTTCTTTGATTTCCTGGTTGACCCAAATATTCTTGAGCAGTGGTCTTTAGCTTCCAAGTGTTTGAATTTCTTCCAAGTTTTTTCTTGTGATTAAGTTCCAGTTTTAAAACATTGTGGTCTGAGAATATGCAGGGAATAATCTCAATCTTTTGGTGTCGGTTGAGACCTGATATTTGACCCAGTATGTGGTCTATTCTGGAGAAAGTTCCATGTGCGCTCCAGAAGAATGCATATTCTGTTGTTTTAGGGAACAATGTTCTGTATATATCCATGAGGTCCATCTGGTCCAGTGTGTCATTCAAAGCTCTTGTTTCTTTGTTGATTTTCTGATTAGATGATCTGTCCTTTGCTGAGAATGGAGTATTGAGGTCTCCTACAATTAATGTATTGTTATCAAGATGACTCTTTATTTTGGTTAACAGTTGGCTTATGTAGAGGGCTGCTCCCATGTTGGGGGCATAGATATTTATAATTGTTAGAGGTTCTTGTTGAACAGACACTTTGAGAATGATATAGTGTCCTTCTATGTCTCTAACTACAGAATTTAATTTAAAATCTAATTTGTCTGATATAAGAATTGCTACCCCAGCTTTCTTTTGAGGTCTGCTGCCATGGAAGATGGATCTCCATCCTTTCACTTTCTGTCTGGATGTATTTTTAGGTTCAAAATGAGTCTTTTGTAGATAGCATATGGATGGGTCCTGTCTTTTTATCCAATCTGCAACCCTGTGCTGTTTTATGGGAGCATTTAGGCCATTCACGTTGAGAGTGATTATTGAAAGATATGAATTAATTGTCATCATGTTGCCTGTGAAAACATTGTTTTTATAGATTGTCCCTGTAAATTTCTGCTGAATATCACTCTTGGGGTCTTTTTCCTTTTATAGAACCCCCTTAATATTTCTTGCAGGGCTGGCTTAGTGGTCCCATATTCTTTCAGTTTCTGCCAGTCTTGGAAGCTCTGCATCTCTCCATCCATTCTAAATGACAGCCTTGCTGGATAAAGTATTCTTGGCTGCATGTTCTTCTCATTTAGTACCCTGAATATGTCTTGCCAGGCCTTTCTGGCTTGCCAGGTCCCTGTGGATTGGTCTGACGTTATTCTGATATTCCTCCCCCTGTACGTAAGGAATCTCTTCCCCCTAATTGCCCTTAAGATGGTTTCCTTGGTTCTGAAATTTGCGAGTTTTACAATTACATGCCGGGGTGTTGGCCTGATTTCCTTGATCTTGAGAGGGGTCCTCTCTGCCTCTAGGACACGAATGTTTATTTCATTCCTCAGGTTAGGGAAGTTCTCAGCTACGATTTGGTCAAATATATCTTCTAGCCCTCTCTCTCCACTCCCTTCAGGATTCCAATAATTCTGACACTGGAACACTTTATGGTGTCACTTCTCTAATTCTATTTTCATGGATTCTGAGTTGTTTTTCCCTGGCCTCCTCTTTTCCCTTTTTATCTATTAAATTGCCTTCTAGGTCACTTATTCGTTCTTCTGCCTCACTTACCCTAGCTGTTAGATTATCTAGATTAGATTGGATCTCATTGATAGCATTTTTAAGTTCTGTCAGTTCAACTTTCATTTTTGCCCTTAGAGATTCTGTTGCCATTAATTGATTTCTCCATTCTAGCCACTGTCTTCACAATTGCTAGCCTGAATTCCATCTCCAACATCTTGGTTATATCTGCATCCATTTGTAAATCTGTGGTATAAATCAAAATCTCTTTCCTATTTTGGGGGTTATCCCTCCTAGTCATTCTGTTGATGGGTGGTTGAGGGAATGTATAGAGTCCAAATTATTGACCACAACCCAAGCAAGATGCACCTGTTTTCTGGGGATCTTATGGTTGCTGGCCTCTTGTTCTCCCAGCCTGTCTTCTAGGGTAGGGGCCTGCCTTGCTGTTACTCAGGCAACCCTGTTTGGGCAGATTTGCCCTGCCCCCCTGTGGTGAGGGATGAGCTCAGTGGGACCCAGTTTGGAAGCTTTTGTTCTCTGACAGCTTTCCCTGGTGGCTTTCTGCGTCTCTTCCAAGAGTCAGAGCAGAAGAGTCCATTTCCAACGCTCTGCCTCAGAGCAGAGAGATCAAAGTCTGTTTTTCCGTGAGCTCTCCAGGCCACAGTCTCTCCATTTCTGTCTGTGCTGCTATAAACTGCAGCGTCCTGGTTTGTGTGCCCCTCTGAAGCACTCCCAGTCCTGCCTCCAGGTCGGGCGCATCTCTGCCCTTTGTGCTTCTAAAACCGCCCGCCGCTCCCAGTTCTCACATGTGACCCTACTGCTCCAGGTTCCCATGTCCCAGAGGGCTGTCCTAAAGTCCTTTCCGTGCTGCTACTGGTCTGCAAGTCTGTGCCCTGTCCCCAGCGTGGGAGGCTATCACTCACTGGCAGTGCAAGATCACTGTGGCCGGACTCCCTCCCACTGCCATTTACCGTCTGATATCTGCCTGCGGAATCATGGCTCCCCACTTCCTACCTCAAAACCAACTGCCTGTGATCTTTTGTTTGTAGAGATCCAGATCTTCTTATATCTCAGGTTGATTTCGTGGGTGCTCAGAGTGGTCTGGTAGATATCCAGCTCAATTCCGGGGACCAGTTAGAATAGGGTCCCCTACTCTTCCTCCATCTTTTTTTCTCTGGCCTTTATTTTTTTTAAAGATATTTGTCAGAGAGAGAGAGAGAGCGAGAGAGAGCACAAGCATGGGGAGCGGCAGGCAGAGAGAGAAGCAGGCTCCCCACTGAGCAAGGAGCACAATGCAGGACTCGATCCCAGGACCCTGGCCTTAGGACCTGAGCCAAAAGCAGATGCTTAACCAGCTGAGTCACCCAGGCATCCCTTGATGGACCTTTAGATTGCATCCACATCTTGCCTGTTGTAAATAATGCTGCAATAAACATCATGATTCATATTTCTGTGTTTTCACAATGTTTTCATTTTCATTGGGTAAATGCCTAATATTGGAATTATTGAATCATATGAAATTTCTATTTTTAATTTTTTGAGGAACATCCATTGCATTTTCCACAGTGGCTGCACCAATTTCCATTCCTTCCAACAGTGTGCAAGACTACCTTTCTCTCCACATCCTTGCTAACACTTACTATTTTCATCTTTTTGATTCTAGCCTTTCTGACAAGTGTAAGATGACATCCATTGTGTTTTTGATTTCCACATCCCAGATAATAATACTGAGCATGTTTTCTTATATCTGTTGGACCTCTGTATGATCTGTGTGTCTTGCTTGGAAAAATGTTTATTCAGGTCCTCTGCCCATTTTTAATTAGATTATTTATTTATTTTTTGGTGTCAAGTTCTATGAATTTTTATTTATTTTGAATATTAGCCCCTTAATGCATATATCTCTTGGAAATATCTTCTCCCATTCAGTTGGTTGTCTTTTTGTTTTGTTTCCCCAAAATGTTTATTTTTGTGTAATTCCAATAGTATATTTTTGTTTCTATTTCCCATTCCTGAAAAATATTCCTATGCTGATTTCAAAAACCTTACAACCTATATTATCTTCTGGGATTTTTATCATTTCATGTCTCACAATTAACTCCTTAATCCATTTTGACTTCATTTTTGTTTATTGTGTATAAAAGTTGTCCAGTTCCATTCTTTTCAATGTAGCTGTCCAAGTTTTCAAGCATCAGCTCTTAAAGAGACTGTCTTTTCCCCATTGTATATTTTTGCCTCCTATGTCATAGACAAGCATGGGTTTATTTTGGGGATCTCTATTATGGCCCATTGATTTATGTGTCTAATTGTGTACTAGTTTAATACTCCTGATTACTACAGATTTGTAGTATATCTTAAAATCTGGGATTGTGATGTATCCAGCTCTGTTCTTCTTTCTCAAGATTGCTTTGGCTACTCAAGGTTATTGTGTTTCCTTATGAATTTTCAAATTATTTGTTATGGTTCTGTGAAAATGCTATTGGTATTTTCTTAGGGATTATATGAAGTCTGTAGATTCCATTGGGTAGTAGTATCTTCTCATTATTTGTGTCTTCTTTAATTTCTTTCACCAATGTTTTATAGTTTTCAGAGTATAGGTCTTTCATCTCCTTGGTTAAATTTATCCTAGGTATTTTATCCTCTTTGGGGCAATTGTAAATAGAATAGTTTTCTTAATTTCTCTTTCTGCTATTTCTTTATTAGTGTACAGAAACACAACTGATTACTCTGTATTAATTAGTCTGTATTAATTAATGAATTCATTTATCACTTCTAATAGTGTTTTGTTCAAGTCTTTAGTGTTTTCTATGTATAGTACTGTGATGTCTGCAATTGATGGCAGTTTAACTCCTTCCTTCCCAATCTGGATAACTTTTGTTTCTTTTTCTTTTTTGATTGCTGTGGCTAGGACTTCTAGCACTATGTTGGTAAAGAATTGGCATAGTGGATGTTCATGTCTTATTCCAGATTTTTGAGAAAAAGCTCAGTATTTCACAATTGAGTATGATCCTGTTTTGTTGTTGTTGTCAGTGTTCACTTGTTTATTTTGGTTTTGTTCAGCTTTGTTTTTTGTATATAGCATTTGCTCTGTTGGGGTGTTTCCTCTAAGCCCAGTTTTTATAGTTTTTATCATGAATGCATGTTTTTATTATGAATGAGTTTTATAAAATGCTTTTTCTGTACCTATTGAGATGATCATATGATTTTTATTCTTTGTTTTCTTGATATGGTATATCACATTAATTGAATTGCAAATATTGAACAATTCTTCCATCTCTGCTAAGATTCCACTTGGTTGTGGTGAATGATCATTTTATTTTTTTAATTTTATTTTATTATGTTAGTCACCATATATTACATCATTAGTTTTTGACGTAATGTTCTATGATTCCTTGTTTGCATATAACACCCAGTGCTCCATTCAATATGTGTCCTCCTTAATACCAATCACTGGGCTAACCCATCCCCCCACCCCCTCCCCTCTAGAACCCTCAGTTTGTTTCTTAGAGTCCACAGTATCTCATGGTTCATCTCCCCCTCTGATTCCCCCCTTCATTTTTCCCTTCCTACTACCTTCTTTTTTTTTTTTTTAACATATATTATTTGTTTCAGAGGTACAGGTCTGTGATTCATCATTCTTACACAATTCATAGTGCTCACCATAGCACATACCCTCCCCAATGTCCATCACCCAGCCACCCCATCCCTCCCACCTCCCACTACTCTAGCAACCCTCAGTTTGTTTCCTGAGATTAAGAATTCCTCCTATCAGTGAGATCATATGGTACTTGTCTTTTTCTGACTAACTTATTTCGCTTAGCATAATACCCTCTAGTTCCAACCCTGTTGTTGCAAATGGCAAGATTTTGGGGGTTTTGATGGCTACATAATATTCCATTGTGATATATATATATATCACATCTTCTTTATCCATTCATCCTTTGATGGACATCTTGGCTCTTTCCACAGTTTGGCTATTGTGGACATTGCTGCTATAAACATTGGGGTGCACATACCCCTTCAGATCACTACAGTTGTATCTTTGGGGTAAATACCCAGTAGTGCAATTGCTGGGTCGTAGGGTAGCTCTATTTTTATCTTTTTGAGGAACCTCCATACTGTTTTCCAGAGTGGCTACACCAGCTTGCATTCGCACCAACAGTGTAAGAGGGTTCCCCTTTCTCCACATCCTTGCCAACATCTGTCATTTCCTGGCTTGTTAATTTTAGCCATTCTGACTGGTGTGAGGTGGTAACTCATTGAGGTTTTGATTTCGATTTCCCTGATGCCAAATGATGTTGAATACTTTTTCATGTGTCTGTTGGCCATTTGGATGCCTTCTTTGGAAAAATGTCTGTTCATGACCTCTGCCCATTTCATGATTGGATTCTTTGTTCTTTGGGTATTGAGTTTGATATGTTCTTTACACATTTTGGATACTAGCCCTTTAACTGATATGTCATTTGCAGATATCTTCTCCCAATGAATGATCATTTTAATGCATTGTTAAATGTGATTTGTTAATATTTTATTGAGGATTTTTGCATCTATGTTCATCAGGGATATCAGCTTATAGTTTTCTTTTTTTGTAATGCCTTTGTCATGTTATGGTACCAAGGTAATGTTGGCCTGATTGAATGACTTTGGATGGTTTACTTCCTCTTCTGTTTTTTGAAATTGTTAAAATAGGTATTAACTCTTCTCTAAATGTTTGGTAGAATTCACCTGTGAATCTAGTTAGTCTTGGGATTTCATTTGGAGGTTGTTTTGTTTTTTTTCAATTCATTCATTGTTAATTTTTTTAAGTAGAGTTGGCACACAATGTTACACTAGTTTTAAGTGTACACCATAGTGATTTAACTATTTTATACATTATGTTATGCTCACCAAAAGTGTAGCTATCAACTGTCCCCATACATCACTGTAATAATATAATTGACTATACTCCTTATGTTGTGTCTTTTATTCCCATAACTGGAAGCCTATACATCCCATTCCCATTCATTGATATAACCCAATCTCCTGTCCCCCCATCTTAAAAATGGAAATATTATATGATCAAATAATTCCAATATTGGCTATTTAACCAAAGAAAACAAAAATACTAATTTGAAAAGATATATGCACTCTTGTATTTATTGCAGCATTATTAAAATAGCCAAGATAGGGCGCCTGGGTGGCTCAGTTGGTTAAGCGACTGCCTTCGGCTCAGGTCATGATCCTGGAGTCCCGGGATCGAGTCCCGCATCTGGCTCCCTGCTCGGTAGGGAGTCTGCTTCTCCCTCTGACCCTCCCCCCTCTCATGCTCTCTGTCTCTCTCTCTCTCTCAAATAAATAAATAAAATCTTAAAAAAAAATAGCCAAGATATGGAAGCAATCTAAGCAATCTTAGATTGGTATATATACCACGTCAGTTAACAGAGATGTGGTATATATATACACAATGTCCAGAGGGTTTTTTTTGGTTACTAATACAATTAAATTACCACTAATTAATCACTTCAAATTTTCTATTTCTTCCTAATTCAGTTTTAGAAGATTGTTTTGGGAATTTATCCATTTCTTTTAGGTTGTCCAATTTATTTCCATATGTTATTGCCTTGTATTCTCTTATAATTCTTTGTATTTCTGTGGTGTTGATTGTTATTTCCTTTCTTTAGTTTCTGATTTTATTCATCTCTGTCCTCTCTGTCTCTCTCATTTGATGAGTCTGAATAAAGTATTAACAATTTAGTTTATCTTTCACAGGACAAGCTTTTGGTTTCATTGAATTGATATCTATAAATAAATTATATATATAGTGACATATATATATATATATATAATTTATTTCTACTCTGATATTTATTTCCTTCCTTGTACTCACCTTGAGTTTTTTTTTTTTCTTCTAGTTCCTTTAGATTAAGGTTATATTGTTTATTTGAGATTTTTCTTATTTCTTGAGGTAGGGCTGTATCACTATAAATTTCCTTCTTAGAACTGCTTATGCTCTAACTCCACAATTTTGACCACCTTTTTTGCATTTTCATACGTCTCCATTTCTCTTTTTTAAATTTTTTTCTTTGATTTCTTTATTGAGCCAATGGCTGTTTAGTAACTTGTTGTTTACCATCCATGTCTTTTTGTGTTTATTCATTTTTTTTGCCTTGTGATTGATTTCTAGTTTCATACCTTTGCAGTCAGAAAAGATGCATAATATGATTTCAAACTTTTAAAAGTTTATTCAGGCTTGTTTTGTAGCCAAAAATATGGTCTATCCTTGGGACTGTTTCATGTGCTCTTGAAAGGAAAGTGTGTTCTGTTGTTTTTGGAGGGAATGTTCTGTATATATTTGTTGTTTATCTGGTCTAATGTGTCCTTCAATGACACTCTTTCCTTATCTATTTTCTGCCTAGAGGATCCATCCATTGATGTGAGTGGGGTGTTACAGTCACCTCCTATTATTGTATTACTATCAATTTCTCCTTTTACGTCTGTTAACATTTGCTTTATGTATTGAGGAGCTCCAGTGTGAGTTCATAGATATTTATAACTTTAATATCCTTTGGTTGGATTGACCACTTTACCATAATGTATGTCATTCTTTGTCTACTGTTAGTCTTTTCTTAAGTCAATTTTGTCTAATACAAGTATTACTACCATGTCTTTTTTTTCACTTCTATTTACATGATATATATTTTTTCCATTCTTTCACTTTCCATCTGTATGTTTCCTTAGATCTAAAATGTGTTTCTTGTAGTTAGATATAGATGGGTCTTGTTTTTTTATCAATTCTGCCATCTTACATCTTTTGATTACATTATACAGATTACATTTAAAATAACTATTGCTAAATATGTACTTACTGAAATTTTGGGGTCTTTTGTGTAGTTGTTTTTGTAGTTCTCTTCCTTTATTTCTTTTTCCTTTTTTTTTTTTTTTTGGTAGGCTCCATTGCAGGGCTTGAGCTGCCAACCCTGAGATCAAGATCTGAGCTGAGATCAAGAGTTGGATGCTTAACCAACTAAGCCACCCAGGCACCCCCTCTCTGTTCCTTTCTTCCTCTTTTGCTCTTTTAGTCCATTGATTAGATTATGTAGTATTATGTTTGCATAACTTTCTATATTTTTTTGTATCTTTTATATGTTTGGAGTTCTGGGTTATCATGAGGTTTATACATATACATATATGATCTTAAGTATACAGCATTCCATATTAATTGGACAGTCATTTAAGTTTGAACACATTGTAAAAGAACATCTCATATGTTTTATGTATATATTGTCATATTTTACATCTAAGAAGATGATAAAAATTCATCATCTTTTTACTTCTAAATATGGCCTTAAATTTTCTGCTTCAAGAAGTTCTTTTCCCATTTCTTGTAAGGCCAGTTTTTTGGTATTGACTCCTTTAACTTTTTAGAAATTAGTTTCCAAAAGGAGTTTTATATATATATATATATATATATATATATATATATATGCTCTAACTCCTCAACACCCAATATATGCTCAATGTGTATATATATACATTGATTGCTGGGTAGAATATTCTTTGTTGTAGGGTTTTTGTTTTGTTTTGTTTTCTTCCCGTCATTTATTTGTTATATCATGCCACTCTCTTCTGGCTTGCAAAGTTTCTGTGGAAAAATAAGCTGTTAGCTTATGTACAAAAATAAGGGTAAATATGATGAAGGGATGGAATATGACTGTAAAAGTGAGAAGTATAAAAGACTTTATAAAAGGAATTGATAAGATAAGATGTTGGTTGAAAAAAGAAAGAAGAGGATTTAAAAAAAAAAAAGGGAGAAAATGTGATCAGGCAGGAGACTAGAACAAAGCCATACACAAGAGATTTAGTGTATATTTTGGTCTATTAGAAGAAACTGTATCCCAAAATTTTTAAGAGAGAACAACTTATATGTATATAACAAAAATAAGGTTAACTACTATGAACGGTTAGAATATGACTCTAAAAATGAAAAATAAAAAAGATTTTTTTAAAATAGGGATTGATAAGACATTGGTTGAAAAAGGGAAAAAGAAAAATTAAAAAAAATAAAGTTAAAAAAATTTACTTTGAAAGACTAAAGAATCTTGGGGAAAAAGCCATGAATTCTATGTGCAGTATTCCCCTAGTGCTGGCATTGTGCTGTTCTCATTGATCAGTAAACTTGGTCTTGGCTGGCTGTTCTTGCTGATCTTCTAGGTGAGGGGCCTGTTGCAGTGATTCTCAAATGTCTTTGCCCTAGTAGGATTTTCCCTGCCCTTGCCGGGGTGGGCTAAGTAATCTGCTCAGTTTTGCTCTCGGGAGATTTTGTTCCCTGTAAGCTTTTGGTATAGCTTTGGAAGGCGAGAGTGAAAATGGCAGCCTCCTAATCTCCACCTTGGAGGAACTGAGAACTCGGGGCCCCACTCTTCCGTGTGCCCCCAGAGAAAAGCAATCACTCCTGTCTCCCTGGTCTCTGCTCCCACTCTGTGCTCACCCAGCCTGTGACCGAACATTTCTATTTCTGGCACACAACCCTGTGTGGAGTCTCCAAAGGCAGAAGAGTCCTGTGGAGCAGTCCCACACTGCTTCTTCCGGGGAGGAAAGGAAGTCTCCTCGGATCTTCCACTTTTTGGGTCCCTGCTGGAAAAGCAGTGGCCCAACCCTGCCATGGATCACAGTTTATAGCAACCCCAAGCTGAGAGCCCACTCCTCAATATTCTTAGACAGATACCTACTACCAAAACTGAAACCAGAAGAAATAGAAAATTTGAACAGACCCTTTACCAGCAAAAATTTTGAGACAGTAATCAAAAATTTCCCAAGAACAACAAGAACAAAAGAAAATATCCCAACAAACAAAAGTCCAGGGCCAGATGACATCACAGGGAAATTCTACAAAATATTTAAAGAACACTTAATACCTATTCTTTCTAGCAGTTCCAAAAAATAGTAATGGAAGGAAATTTCCAAACTCATTCTATGAGACCAGCATTACCTTGATTTCAAAAGCAGACAAATACCCTACTAAGAAAGAGAATTGTAGGGGCAACTGGGTGGTTCAGTCATTAAGCGTCTGCCTTTGGCTCAAGTCGTGATCCCAGGATCCTGTGATTGAGCCCCACATCAGGCTCCCTGCTCAGTGGGAAGCCTGCTTCTCCCTCTCCCTCTCCCACTCCCCCTGCTTGTTTTCCCTCTATCCTGTCTCTCTCTCTGTCAAACAAATGAATAAAATATTTAATAAAAAGAAGGGGAATATAGGCCAATATCCTTAATGAATATGGATGCAAAATTTCTCAAAAAAAATTAAAACAAACAAACAAAAAACCCTATTAAATCAATTCCAACAGTACATTAAAAAACATATTGACTATGATCAAGGGAGATTTATTCCTAGGCTCCAGGGGTAGTACAATATTTGAAAATAAATGAACATGATACAACACAACACTAAAGAAAGATAAAAACCGTATTATACTATCAATGGATGCAGAAAAAAGCATTTGAAAAAATACAGCATCAGTTCTTGACAAAAAAAACCACCAACAAAGTAGGTATAGAGGGAATATACCTCAAAATCATAAAGGCCATATATGAAAGATCCACAGCTGGTATTATCCCAATGGAGAAAACCTGAGGGCTTTTCCTCTATGGTCAGAAACAAGAAAGGAGTGTCCACTATCACCATTACTATTTAACATAGTCCTGGAAAACTTAGCATTAACAATCAGAAAACAAAAAGAAAGAAAAGGCATCCAAATTCAGAAGGAATAAGTCAAACTTCCACTACTTGCAGATGACATGATACTCTAGGTAGAAAATGTGAAAGACTCCTCTAATAATTTGCTAGAACTAATACATGAATTCACCCACGTTGCAAGATATAAAATCAATGTACAGAAATCTGTTGCATTTCTATACACCAATAATGAAGCACCAGAAAAAGAAATAAAGGGATGATCCCATTTGCAATTGCACCCAAAACAATAGGATACCTAGGGATAAACCTAACTAAAGAGGTAAAATATCTGTACTCAAAAAACTATAGAACACTTATGAAGGAAGTTGTATAGGACACAAAGAAATGGAAAAACATTCCATGCACATAGATCAGAAGAACACACGTTGTTAAAATGTCTATATTACCCAAGAAATCAACACATTTAATGCAATCCCTTTCAAAATACCAGCAGCATTTTCCACAGAGCTAGAACAAACAATTCTATAATTTTTATGGAACCAGAAAAGACCCCAAATAGCCAAAGCAATGTTGAGAAAGAAAAGCAAAGATGGAGGCATTGCAATTCTGGATCAAGCTGTATTAGAAAGATATAGTCAAGACAGTATAGTACTGGCATAGAAAAGGACACATAGATCAATGGAACAAAACAGAAAACTCAGAAATGGACCCTCAACTATATGGTTATATATAAATACATACATATATATATATAAATACATAAGTTTATCACAATTATATAAGTAATTTTTGACAAAACAGGGAAAACTTATCCAATAGAAAGAAGACAGTCAATTCAACATATGGTGCCAGGAAAACAGGACAGCAACATGCAAAAGACCAAAAATGAACCATTTTCTTACACCATCCACAAATATAAATTCAAAATGGATGAAAGACTTAAATGTAAGACAAGAAACCACCAAGATCTTGAGGGACAGCACAGGCAGTAACCTCTTTGACATCAGCCATAGCAACTGCTTACTAGATCTTTCTCCTCAAGCAGGGAAACAAAAGCAAAAATAAACTATTGGGACTTCATCAAGATAAAAAGGTTTGGCACAGTGATGGAAACTATCAACAAACATAAAAGGCAGCCTACAGAATGGGGGAAGTTATTTGCAAATGGAATATCTGATAAAGGGTTAATATCCAAAATCTACCAAAATCTATAAAGAATTTACCAAAGTCAGCACCACCCCCAGGAAAAAAAATCTAGTTAATAAAGAAGCAGAATACATGATTAGACATATTTCCAAAGAGGATATATAGAGATCCGATAGACACATGAAAAGACACAATCACTCATCATCACAGAAATACAAATCAAAACTACAATGACTTATCACCTCACAACTATCAGAAGGGTTGAAATTAACAATACAGGAAACAACGGATATTGGTGAGGATGTGGAGAAAGAGAAAACTGTTACGGTGTTAGTGGGCATGCAAGCTGATGCAGCCACACAGGAAAACAGTATGAAGGTTCTGCAAAAAGTTAAAAATGGAAGTGCCCTACAGCCCAGCAATTGCACGACTCAGAATTTACCAAAATAATACAAAAATACTGATTCAAAGAGATACATGAACCCCAATGTTTATAACAATATTATCAACAATATTCAAATTACAGAATCAGCTCAAAAGTCCATCAATTCACGAATGGATAAAGAAGAGGTAGAATACTCCTCAGCCATAAAAAGAATGAAATCTTGCCATTTGGAAGAATGTGGATTGACCTAGAGAGTATTATGCAAAGGAAAGTATGTCAGTCAGAGAAAGACAAATACCATATAATTTCAATCTTAAGGGGAATTTAAGAAACAAAATAGAAAGGAAAAAAAAAAAAAAGCAAAACAGAGGCAAACCAGAGAACATACTCATAACTATACAGAACAACCTGAAGGTAACTGGATGGGAAGTTGGGGGCAGATGGGTTAAATAGTTGGTGCAGATTGACCAGTGCACTTGTGATGAACACTGATTGTTCAATGTCAGTTTTGAATCACTAAGCACTACACCTGACAGTAGTATTTCACCGTATGTTATCTAACTTGAATTTAAATAAAACCTTGATAAAAATAAACAATTTTTAAAATACAGTAAAATTATTATACATGAAAGAATGTGAAATAAACAGTTGTATCTGTTTTCCAAAGGAAAATGGTAACACTGACAGATATAATGCATATATAACTTTTCTCTAGGAAATCTCCCACAATCAGTTTTCTACAAGCTTGAAATTTGGGGCAAATCAATGTAATCTTAGTCATGACTTAAGGTAGCACACTGACTCATAACACTTTCTCAGGGCTCCCTTCACTTCACTGTTTCTCAGACCATAGATAATGGGGTTCAACACTGGGGTGAAGATAGTATAGAACACTGATACTATTTTATCACGATTAGCTGACCTATAGGATTTGGGTCTCATGTAGATAAAAACAGCAGCTCCATATAAGAGTCCCACCACAAAGAGATGTGAGGAACAGGTGGCAAAAGCCTTCTTGCGGGCCTCTCTAGAACGCATCTCGAGAACTGCAGCAAGGATGAGACTATAGGAAATCAGGACGAGAGAAAATGGGACCAGGAGCATTAATACACAGCAGATGTACATCACATACTCAAAAACAACTGTGTCAGCACAAGCTAAATGCACCAGAGTAGGGGCCTCACAGAAGAAATGATTGATCTCATGTGTATTGCAAAATGGGAAGCTCAGGGTAGCAGCAGCCTGCATGAGCCCATCAGCTGCCCCCAGGAACCAAGACCCCACAGCCATTCTCAGGCATAATTGCCAGCTCATGAGAAAGGGGTATCTCAGTGGGTGGCAAACAGCCACATAGCGGTCATAGGACATGGCTGCTAAGAGGAAGCATTCACCCCCTCCCAAAGTGAGGAAGATAAAGATCTGCAACCCACAGCCAGCAGGGGAGATGGACTTCTGGCCAGTCAAGTAGTCAGCTGCCATTTTGGGCACAACGGTGGAGACCAGCATCATGTCCATGACGGAGAGTTGACTCAATAAGAAGTACATAGGTGTGTGGAGCCGGGCATCCTGGTGAATCAGGAGGATCATGAGGGCATTCCCTACTAGAGAGCTGAAGGCAATTGTCAGAACCATCACAAAGAGAAATAGGTGGGCTCCTGTGTGGTTAAAGAGTCCTAGGAGAATGAAATTTGAGGTGGCATTCCAAATGTTCATGATTTCAAACAAGAGTGACACTGCAAATGAAGAAATAGATGACAGAGTTTTCATCATTTACAAGGCTCTATTTCAATTACACTTTCATGAAAATAATTTGTGAGAAAATGGTGAAATGTATTCCAAATGCTTCATTTGAGATTTGCAAAGTTTTGTAACTTGGGCATAAAATTAATTTCAACTTTTTTTCTTTAAATTTTCAGTATAAGCACTTCTTGGCTTTAGTTTGATTAATTGGCATAATGAATAAAATTTCTTGATAAACTGAAGGAAGTTGTCAGCTGGTCTTGTGCTATCTGATACCAAAATAACGGAGAAGTAAAATATTCAGTTTGTCATTTACATTTGTGTTTGCTTTTATCATGGGTAATCAACATTCTTAGCACCTGAATTAAATCAATGTGTTCAGCAATATAAAATGAATGTACTTATTAATGAGGGTTATGCATTTCTCATACATCATAATGTTTTGAAACCAACCAGAATTGGATAATTTTTCTGATATTGATTAATCTGGGAAGGCATTTTTACTTTCCAAAGAAGAGCATTTATATTCTAAGGTGTAGGGACTAGAAGGAATTAATCTGTAGATAGAAACATAACTTAATTTGGAATTGTTAGTGTATGTAGTTTGACTTTATCAAATTATAAACTGAATAAAAGGATTACCTTCTTAGAATATGTTCCCCAATGCAAGACTATGTGTTAAATGTGACATTTCATTAACTATATAAAGGGATTTTGTATAATGATACTGTTTCTCCTGAAAATCACAGAGATGTGATTTTTTGCGGGGAAATGAGAACATAAAACTTAATAGTCCCAATACAGAGATAAATTCATTTCTTCTTCAGTCCCAAGTGAATCTAAAGCTATAAAGGCATTTTCATCCCTCTTCTGCTACTATGGAAGCTGTTGTAGCTTGTTGAATGAATAGGATCATACTTGAAGAGATGAAGGTGCTAATTCAATATCGAGGATACATTCTAATTCAATGAAACGGCATGGCAAGAGTCAGCCTCTTCTATGGTCATTCTATTTGCCCACAATTTACATATGCTTTCAGAACTGGAATGCCAATCAAGACAGAGAAGACAGTGCAAAAAGCTCACTCAATCCCTAACTCCATCCCTTGAGCATCATCATTGTACTGGCAGTATTCTACTTCAGGGTTGTAGTTGGTTGTTTCAAAGTTATACATTATAGAAACACTCTTTCTCCTCACTGCATTTCCCAAAACTTTGTTATCTGTACACCCTCCTATCTGTAACACTTGCACTCTGCCCACCTAGTAACTGTATGAACTCCATAATTATGGATCTCTCTATTGCTTTCCTGAAGGACATCAAAACCCTCCTAACTCATTTCCCTGACTTGAAGAATTCTTATTTCTGTTATTCCAAACTCTCATTCTTGAAAAATGATAAAACTTAAAACTTGTTACAAACCAATCTGTAATTTGATAAATACCAAGTGTTGGGTAAGTTTCTTAAAATAACTTTTGCTATCATATTACCTATTTTTAAATAACTGTCACTACAGTGGCATTATGTATGTTCACATTATTCTGCACCATGATCAATATATAACTCCAGGACCCTTTGCAATCTATAACAAAAACTCTGTATCCATTAAAAAATGATTTTCTGTTTCTCCATCCCTGGGAACGAGCAACCACCATTCTGCTATTCTGGCTCTATACATTTGACTACTATAGGATCTTTAGATTAGTGGGATTACACAGAAATTATTTTTTTGTGATTGGCTTCTTTCACTTAAATTCATGTTGTCAACATTCATTCATACTGTAATATGTGTCAGAATATCCTTCTGTTCTAGGTTGAATAGTATCCCTTTGTATCTATATATATTTCCTTTATTAACTCAATCCATCAATGGACATTTAGGCTGCTATCATTCATTTCAATTGTATATTTAAAGATAATTTTAAGGGGATTATTGATGTTTTTAAAAAATTTTTATATTGTGAATACATATAGCTTAATATTATAGCAATTTGAGCTAGTTTTTTCCCCTTTACAACATTCAAGAGAGATTCATTTAGAGACTCATTATAAAAGTTAAATTTATTATTACATTTAGCAAATGCTTTTTCTTATGATACTTTTTCTTGTGAAGTTTATAATTTTGGGTTTCTTTTTAATTTGAAATTAATAGTGTTTAACTTTTGAATGGAGATAGGTTATATATCTATGTATTCTTTTAAGGTGAAATATATGTATAAAAAATCATCATCAAGGATCTAATTGTCTATTCAACATGTTGTTTATAGTATTTACTAGTAAAATCAACTAAAGGTGTCAGTTAAATAAGATCAGTGGTAGTAAATTATATTTTTTCCAAGTAATAAAAATGTTAAGCTATTTGCTGTATTAAAATCCCTATTATTTCAATATTATACAAAGACACAATTTTCACACATCAAAATGTTAGTAAAGTTACACAAAGATACTTCATGATAATTCTAACTAATTGATTATGCCTACAAAGGATTTCAGAATTCTGATGAGGAATTAACTCATCCTGCAAATAAAATATCTAAAATGTCATTAAGTGGAAGAAAGTGAGTTAAACACTAAGTAACGTAGGAATTGCAAAGTGTAGTATTCTGAAAATAATGTTATTTCTCTATGGTTTAAAACAGCTATCATTCTTCTGTTTTCAGTCTTTTACTTAGAATGGTGCTGGAATTTGATATCTTTAAGTTATAAAATAATCCGTTTTCAATGATAATAGAGTATAAATACTCCTCTTTTATCGTCAGTGTAATTACAGAAAATTTAGAGCACACTGATAATATTCCTGATGTATTTTTCTGATCCTTTTTGACCAAACTTAATTAAAAGCTATATTTTTCCCCCTCAGAATATTGGGATGATCAATCTGTTCTGTTAAAAATAATATAATAACAGCTATATCATTTATGTGACTGAATTTATAATTTACTGCAAGGATTTTACCTGATGCTTGCATCAGCTAGCATAAGTTTTATTTTTTCATATTGTGGGATAGATAAATAATTTTATTTGTAAAACTACATAAAGTAATGTAAATTTGGATTTTGTGGAGTTCAGACTGATAAATAAATTACTAAATATTAAAGATGACTATGACCTACTCACATAGATAAAAATGATGACTTCCACAGGCTGGAACTGTATCCCCTCTGAGCAGGGTCATCCTAATGTATTTTGGGAGAAGGAAGGATCTTATAGTCTGGCAGCATCAAACTCACTCACATCAGTGTCTAGAGTGCCCTCTGAAGGGGTGTGGCCTATTGACATCTTTTGCTAAAATTACTATCTTATTAGAATAGCAGACCTGCATAAGTCTGAATCTTTGGATGACAAAAAATATTTAATTATCAAAGATTTTAAAGAATCCCAGATTCCTACATTCTTTCAGAAACTACTGATTCATTAAAATTAAAATAAGAGAGGGGAATCTGGGTGGTGCAGTCAGTTAAGCCTCAGACTCTGGTTTTGGCTCAGGTCATGATCTTAGGGTCATGGGATCAGGACCCACCTTGGGCTCCACACTCAATGCAGAGTCTGCTGGAGATTCTCTCTCCCTCTCCCTTTGTCTGTCCCCTGATCGCTCACTCTCTCACTCTGAAATGAATAAATAAATCTTTAAAGAAAAAATAAATAAGAGATAATCACCTGCAAGCAAATGTAAAATGTAAATAGTTTCCATGAAAAGGAATGATTTAAAAATACATAAAGTAGTGAATTAAAGTGATACTTGCACTACTTGTTAAAACGTTGATGGAGGAGATTACAGAGTGCAATATTGGAAGATTAACTTTTGTCAAAGACGGTAATTAAAATAAAGAAGCCCATGATAGGATTTAGCTATTTTTTTCTAATTAAACATAATTCAACTGCTGTACTGTAAGTTGTTAGCTTGTATCTTTATGATTTCACTTTCTTTTATGTTTCCAGGTAAGTTACAAAATCTATGATAATAGTACCAAGAAACCAGAATGCATTTATTGTGTCAAGCACTCTGCAGTTTGATTCCATATGGATTGTTTTCAAATAATTTGTTATTGTTTGTACTATATATTTTAGGTTTCCAAGCAAAACTTGGTACTTGGTTACATTTTTACCCTGCTATTTGCCTTGGCTTGCCTAAGAATATGTACATAAGAATAGGTGATGGGGCGGAAGGAGGCACTTGTGATGAGCACCAGGTGTTGTATGGAGGTGTTGAATCATGTTACTGTGCACATGAAACTAATACTACACTGTATGTTAACTAACTGGAATTTAAATAACTTTCAGAAACAATATATATTTATAAGGATCACATTCCATAATTATAAAATTAAAAAAAATCTCATGGAATTGTTCATGGAAAATGCTGCCTCTACCAAATGTGAAAATGATATAATTGCTTAATCCGTGTGATATGCAAGAAGTGTCATTCATTTGTTTAGGAGGGAAGCACATTGTAGATTTTAGTTATACTTCTGCCTTTGGATGTTGACTCTTATCAAAGTGACAAATCCTACTCTCATTTAGAATATTATTGTCCACATGAGTGAACTCTACATTAAGTCAAGCTATACTATTTTCTGGGAAAAACTACAGTCTCCTAGCTGAGTCTGAGAAGTACATTATAACACGTAGTATATTAAGTTTCAGGTAAGACTTTCTGCAAGAGTGAAAAAATACTTTTCAGTAAATATTCGTATTTTTTTTGTTTTGACCTCAGGCCAAAGGGCTGTCAACAGTGTTCTAGTAAAACAGGGTGCCACTGTCCGATGGGGCAAATAGACTGTGTGCTATGTAGACCAATGTGCTGCAGATTCCCAGGGGACAGGAGAATGAGGAACAGATAAGCTTCTTGTCAGAGGAGGAAAGGCACATACCACTCAAAACTCTAAAAGAAAATTACAGTGAAATTACAATGCACCTGGGCATCTAAATTGAGCATAATTTAGGACTATTTATAAGTGTGTGAGCATAATCGTGGGAAACCATGAGGTTATAACAGACCTCCATTTTAGCAAGAGCAAGTTTTGCCACCACGATTCCCGAAAGCCTTCAGGGATAGAGAAGATTCTAGACTACCCCTAGACAGGCTGTGTGGAAAACACCTTACAACAGGTGCTTTGACCCAGCCAAACAGCAGATACAGGAAGCCACAAACCAGCAGGAAGGAAGCAAAAGAAAGAAATATCACACTTTTTTAACCAACCCCAAGAGGCACAGTTGGAAGAATGATACTGGCATGCAGGAAGTTCATTGAGGAGTATTCTAAGGATCAACACCCATGCAATAAAGGAAGCAGAATTGGGCGCAGGGAGATGTTGAACTGGGAGGCACACCTAACCAAGTTCTCAGCCACCCTGGGTGGAGTTCTGAGATGGCCCTTCCATTTGTTCCTGCAATAGGGCCCCCACAGAAGTCCTCATTGAATGGGGCCTGCCACCAGGAAGGGATCATGACCTCAGGCTAGGCAATTTTCCTCAACCAAGATCAATGCTTGCATTCCCTGATTGCTGGAACAACATGTACTTCAGTCCTGTGAAGAAAAGGGGTAAGAGCACACAGCCATGTAAAGTATACTCCATGAGCTACACTCCATCAGAAGTCAGAGTGAAAGGGATTCTTAGATGCCATTCACACAGGTTGGCCCCCTGTAGCACAGTGTGTGTGGATCATGTGGTGGAATGCACAGGAAACATCTAGCAAGAATGACCAGTTCAAAAAATATGTAGTGTCCTTCCAGTATATATATACAGAGAAGTTTGACATTTGCCCACAAGCAACGTGCTGGCATGAGGAGCTCAAAACATTTACTGGCAGGTCTAGTTTTTGGTTTAGAGGAACTGTTAGTATTTCTCTGATGAAAGCATTAATCCTGAACAGGGAACCTGGAGGTCTATCCAAAAAGCAAAGGTAAATGTGATGGGTAGCACATATTTCCCATACGGTTCGAGAATAAAGAGAAGGATACTTCATTATAAAATAGTGTCCCCTTGTCTCAGCTCAGACTCTGCAACCAACAGCTCTCAAAAGATCTCAGGATTTTGATTTCCCTAGTGTGCTCTTGCTCTAAACTATGGATTCAACTGTGTTCCCCCAAGTTGCTAGGATCTGTACTCTAAACCCAAATGTGATGGTTTAGAGAATAGGTCTTATCAGAAGTCATTATGTTTCTTATTTATTTATACTCTTTAATTAATTAATCTTTTAATTTATTTATTATTGTTTTTACATTTGAATAAAATTTACACACTATGTTACATTAGCTTCTGGTACACAACATAGTGATTTGACTCTTTATGCATTATGCTATTTTCACCACAATTGTAGCTACAAGTGTTTCCATTACAAACATATAAAAAAAATCACTGACTGCATTCCTTATGCTGTACCTTTTATTCTGTGATGTCTTCATTCCATGGTTGGAAGCCTATGTCTTCCACTCTTCATCACTCATTTTGCCCACCCCCTCACCCCCTTACCCCCTGGCAAGCATCAGTGTCTTTTCTGCATTTATAAGTCTTATTCTTGATTTATTTTTATTCATTTTTTCTAGATTCCACTTATGAGTGGAATGATAGGGTATTTGCCTTTCTCAGTCTGATTTGTTTCACTTAGCATAACACCCCCTATATCTATCCATATTGTCTCAAATGGCATGAACTCATCCTTGTGTTATGTCTGAGTAATATTCCATTATGTACATGTGCGATTTGTGTGTACCACATCCACTTTAGCCATCTGTGTATTGATGGACACTCAGGTTGTGTCCATGTCTTGTCTCTTATAAATAATGCTGCGATCAGCACCATGGTCACTATATCTTTCTAATTAATTATTTTTTTCTTTTCTAAATTATGTTCAGTTAGCCAGCATAGAGTACATTAGTTTTTGATGCAGTGTTCAACGTTTCATTAGTTGCGTATAACACCCAATGCTCATCACAACACATGCCCTCCTTAATACCCCACACATGGTTATGCCATCCCCCACCCCCTCCCTTCTGTACCCCTCAGTTTGGTTCCCGGAGCCCAGAGTCTTTCATGGTTTGTCTCCCTCTCTGATTTCTTGCCATTGAGTTTTCCCTCCCTTCCCCTGTGGTCCTCTGTGCTATTCCTTATGTTCCACAAATAAATGAAACCATATGATAATTGTCTTTCTCTGCTTGACTTATTTCACTTAGCATAATCCCCTCCAGTTCCATCCATGTTGATGCAAATGATGGGTATTCATACTTTCTGATGGCTGAATAATATTCCACTGTATATATGGATCACATCTTCTTTATCCATTCATCTGTTGAAGGGCATCTTGGCTCCTTCCACAGTTTGGCTATTGTGGACATTGCTTCGATGAACACTGTGGTGCATGTGCCCCTTCTTTTCTCTACATCTGTTTCTTTGGGTTAAATACCTAGTAGTTCAATTCCTGGATCATAGGCTAGCTCTATTTTTAGCATCTTGAGGAACCTCCACACTGTTTTCCAGAGTGACTGTACCAGTTTGCATTCCCACCAACAATGAAAGAGGGTTCCCCTTTCTCCATATCCTTGCCAACACTTGTTGTTTCCTGTCTTGTTAATTTTTGACATTCTAACTGGTATAAGGTGGTATCACAATGTGGTTTTGATTTGAATTCCCCTGATGGCTAATGATGTTGAATATTTTTTCATGAGTATGTTGGCCATTTGTATGTCTTCTTTGGAGAAGTTTCTGTTCATGTCTTCTGCCCATTTCTTGCCTAGGTTATTTTGAGTGTTGCGTTTGACAAGTTTTTTTGTAGATCTTGCATACCAGACTTTTATGTGTATGCCATTTGTAAATTATCTTCTCCCATTCTGTGGGTTGCCCTTTAGTTGTGTTGACTGTTTCCTTTGCTGTGCAGGTTTTAATTTTGATGAAGTGCCAGTAGTTCAATTTTGCTTCTGTTTCCCTTGCCTCTAGAGACGCGTCTTGCAAGAAGTTGCTGTGGTCTATGTCAAAGAGGTTATTGCTTGCCTTCTCCTCTAAGATTTTAATGGAGTCCTCTCTCACCTTTAACTCTTTCTTCCACTTTGAGTTTATCTTTGTGCATGGTGTAAGAGAATTTTCCAGTTTCATTCTTCTGCATGTGGCTGTCCAAATTTCCCAACACCATTTACTGAAGGGACTCTTGCTTTTCCATTGGATATTTTTTCCTTCTTTGTTGAAGATTAGTTGACCATAGAGTTTAGGGCCCATTTCTGGGTGTCTATTCTGTTCCATCGATGTATGTGTCTGTTTTTGTGCCAGGACCATGCTGTCTTGTTGATCACAGCTTCCTAACAACTTAACATCAGGTGTTGTGATGCCTCCAGCTTTGGTTTTCTTTTTCAATATTGCCCTGGCAATTCAGGGTCTTTTCTGCTTCCATACAAGTTTTAGGATTGTTTGTTACAGAGACAAATTATCTGTACGTTAGATACTACAGAACACTTATGAAAGAAATTGAGAAAGACAGAAAGAGTTGGAAAAGCATCCCATCTTCACGGATTGGAAGAATAAGGAATGTTGAAATGTCTTTGCTTCCTAGAGCAATCTACACATTCAGTGCAATTTCAACCAAAATACCATCGACATTTTTCACAGATCTGGCTTGCAAGTTTCTGTTCAAAAAAATCAGCTGATAGCCTTATGGAAGTTTGCTTTGTAGCTAACTTTTTGCATTTCTCTAGCTGGTTTTAAAATTCTCTCTTTATCTTTAACTTTAGACATTTTAATTATTTGTATTTGTTGTGGAAGTCCTTGGATACATCATGTTTGGAATTCTCTGTGATTTCTGAAGATAGGTGTCTATCTCCCTTTCCTAGTTATGGAATGATTCACCTACTATTGCCTTAATAATATATTCTCTGGGGGGCGGAGCAAGATGGCGGAGGAGTAGGAGACCTGAATTTCATCTGGTCTCAGGAATTCAGCTGGATAGGGATAAAACCATTCTGAACACCTACAAACTCAACAGGAGATAGAAGAAAAGAAGAGCAACAACTCTCTGAACAGAAAAGTGACCACTTTCTGGAAGGTAGGACGTGCGGAGAAGTGAATCCAAGGCGATATTTGGGAGGATAGAGAGTGGGGGAGGGGGCCTCCATCAGCCGCTTTTGGCAAGTGATAGAGCCACGGAGCACAAAATTGGAACTTTTAGAAGTCTGCTCCACTGAGGGACGTCGCTCCAGTGGCTAACTGGAGGGTGGAACCCTCGTGGGACAGTGTGGTCTCAGGACCCTCAGGGTCACAGAAATACAGGGGGTACCTGAGTGTAGCAAAGCTCCCAGGGATTGGAGCGGGGAAGCCGGCTGCAGAGATGGAGCCGAGGAGCAGGCTCTCAGCTCGGGGTTGCCATAAACCGTGATCCATGGCACGGTCGGGCTACTGCTCCTCCAGCAGGAACCCAACAATTGGCAGATCTGGGGAGACTCCCCTTCCTCCCCTGGGAGGAGCAGCTCAGAAGCCCACCACAGGGATGAGGTGGGTTTGGAGACTCCACACCGAGTCGGGTACCAGAGATAGAAACGTGTGGTCACAAGCCGGGTGAGCGTGGAGTGCGGCCGGAGACCGGGGAGATGGGAGTGACTGACTGCTTTTCTCTGGGGACACACTGAGGAGTGGGGCCCGAGTTCTGGGCTCCTCCGGGACAGAAATTGGGAGGCCACCATTTCACTCTCCTCCTCCAAATCTGTACAGAAAGCTTGCAGGGAACAAAAGCTCCTGAGAGCAAACCCGAGCAGATTACTTAGCCTGGACCAGCAAGGGCGAGGCAATTCCACCTCCGGCAAAGACATTTGGGAACCATGGCAACAGGCCCCTCCCCCAGAAGATCAGCAAGAACAGCCCGCCAAGACCAAGTTTACCCATCAATGAGAACGGCAGAACTCCAGCGCTAGGGGAATAATGCTTATAGAATTCATGGCTATTTTACCATGATTCTTTAGTCTTTCAAAGTTAATTTTTTAACTGTATTTTTTTTTGAATTTTTCTTTTTCCCTTTTTCAACCAACATCTTATCAATCCCTTTTTTTTAAAAAAATATTTTTATTTTTCATTTTTAGAGTCATATTCTATCCCTTCATAGTAGTTACCCTTATTTTTGGCATATATATATAAGTTGTTCTCTCTTTAAAATTTTGATAGTTTCTTCTAACACATCAAAATATACCCTAAATCACTAGTGTATGGTTTTGTTCTACTCTCCTGGCTGATCACATTCTCTCCCTTTTTTTTCCTTTTTTTTTTAAATCCTCTTCTTTCTTTTTTCAAACAACTTCTTATCAATTCCTTTTATAAAATTTTTTATAATTTTCACCTTTACAGTCATATTCCATCCCTTCATCATATCAACCCTATTTTTGTACATATAGAAGTTTTTCTTTCTTTAAAATTTTGGGAGGTACTTTCTTCTAAAAGACCAAAATACACCCAAAATCTAGTGTGCGGCACTATCTAAGCACCACCCTGAGCATATTTGATCATATTCTGTTTTTTCTTTTGTTTTGTTCTGTTTTTGTTTCTTTGTATCTTTTTCTTATTCTTTTTTTTTTTCTATTTCTTTTTTCTTTCTTTCTCTTTCTTTTCCCCCTGCTTCAGGTCTTTTCTGATTTGTTTAGAGGATATATTTTCTGGGGACCTTGTTACCCTGTTAGCATTTTGTTCTCTCATTCATCTATTCTCCTCTGGACAAAATGACAAGATGGAAAAAATCACCTCAACAAAAAGAACAAGAGGTAGTACCGACTGCCAAGGACCTACTCAATACGGACATTAGTCTGATGTTGGATCTAGAGTTCAGAATCATCACTTTAAAGATACTACTGGGCTTGATAAAAGCATGGAAGTTATTAGAGAAACACTTTCTGGAGAAATAAAAGAACTAAAATCTAACCAAGTCAAAATCAAAAAGGCTATTAATAAGGTGCAATCAAATATGGGGGCGCTAACTGCTAGGATAATGAGGCAGAAGAGAGAATCAGTGATATAGAAGACCAAATGATGGAAAATAAAGAAGCTGAGAAAAAGAGAGATAAACAACTACTGGATCACAAGGGTAGAATTTGAAAGCTAAGCGATATCATAAGATGAAACAACATTAGAATAATTGGGATCCCAGAAGAAGAAGAAAGAGAGAGAGGGGCAGAAGGTATATTGGAGCAAATTATAGCAGAGAACTTCCCTAATTTGGGGAAGGAAGCAGGCATCAAAACCCAGGAAGCACAGAAAACCCCTCTCAAAATCAATAAAAATAGGTCAACACCCCAACATCTAATAGTAAAACTTACGAGTCTCATAGACAAAGAGAAAATCCTGAAAGCAGCTCAGGAGAAGAGATATGTAACCTACAATGGTAGAAACATTAGATTGGCAACAGACCTATCCACAGAGACCTGGCAGGCCAGAAAGGACTGGCAGGATATATTCAGAGCACTAAATGAGAAAAATATGCAGCCAAGAATACTCTATCCAGCTAGGCTGTCATTGAAAATTGAAGGAGAGATAAAAAGCTTCCAGGACAAACAAAACTAAAGGAATTTGCAAACATGAAACCAGCCTTAAAGAAATCTTGAAAGGGGTCCTCTAAGCAAAGAGAGAGCCTAAAAGCAACATAGACCAGAAAGGAACACAGACAATATACGGTAACAGTCACCTTACAGGCAATACAATGGCACTAAATTCCTATCTTTCAATAGTTACCTTGAATGTAAATGGGCTAAATGTCCCAATCAAAAGACACAGGCTATCAGACTGGATTAAAAAACAAGACCCATCAATATGCTGTCTGCAAGAGACTCATTTTAGACCCAAAGACACCCCCAGATTGAAAGTGAGAGGGCGGAAAACCATTTACCATGCTAATGGACACCAAAAGAAAGCTGGGATGGCAATCCTTATATCAGACAAATTAGATTTTAAACCAAAGACTGTAATAAGAGATGAGGAAGGACATTATATCCTACTTAAAGGATCTATCCAACAAGAAGATCTAACAATTGTAAATATCTATGCCCCTAACATGGGAGCAGCCAATTATATAAGGCAATTAAAAACAAAAGAAAAGAAACACATCAACAACAATACAATAATAGTGGGGGACTTTAACAGCCCCGTCACTGAAATGGACAGATCATCTAAGCAAAAGATTAACAAGGAAATAAAGACTTTAAATGACACACTGGACAAAATGGACTTCACAGACATATTCAGAACATTCCATCCCAAAGCAACAGAATACACATTCTTGTCTGGTGCCCATGGAACATTCTCCAGAATAGATCACATCTGAGGTCATAAATTAGGGCTCAACTGTTATCAAAAGATTGGGATCATTCCCTGCCTATTTTCAGACCACAATGCTTTGAAACTAGAACTCAATCACAAGAGGAAAGTCGGAAAGAACTCAAATACATGGCTAAAGAGCATCCTACTAAAGAATGAATGGGGCAACCAGGAAATTAAAGAAGAATTAAAAAAATTCATGGAAACCAATGAAAATGAAAACACAACTGTTCAAAATCTTTCAGATGCAGCAAAGGCAGGCCTAAGAGGAAAGTATATAGCAATACAAGCCTTTCTCAAGAAACAAGAAAGGTCTCAAGTACACAACCTAACCCTACACTTAAAGGAGCTGGAGAAAGAACAGCAGGAGAAGAGAAATATTAAAGAACAGAGCAGAAATCAATGAAATAGAAACCAAAGGAACAGTAGAACAGAGCAATGAAACTAGGAGCTGGTTCTTTGAAAGAATTAACAAGATTGATAAACCCCTGGCCAGACTTAGCAAAAAGAAAACAGAAATGACCCAAATCAACAAAATCATGAATGAAAGAGGAGAGATCACAACCAACACCAAAGAAATACAAACAATTCTAAGAACATATTATGAGCAACTCTGTGCCAGCAAATTAAATAACCTGGAAGAAATGGATGCTTTCCTAGAGATGTATCAACTACCCAAACTGAACCAGGAAGAAATAGAAAACCAGAACAGACCTATAACCACTAAGGGAATTGAAGCAGTCATCAAAAATCTCCCAACAAACAGAAGCCCAGGGCCAGATGGCTTCCCAGGGGAATTCTACCAAACATTGCAAGAAGAATTAATACCTATTCTTCTGAAACTGTTCCAAAAACTAGCAAAGGAAGGAAAACTTCCAAACTCCTTTTATGAGGCCAGCATTACCTTGATCCCAAAACCAGACAAAGACGCCATCAAAAAGGATAATTACAGACCAATATCCTTGATGAACACGGATGCAAAAATTCTCACCAAAATACTAGCCATAGGATCCAACAGTACATTAAAAGGATTATTCACCACGACCAAGTGAGATTTATCCCTGGGCTTCAAGTTTGGTTCAACAGCCCCAAATCAATCAACGTGATACATTAACAAAAGAAAGGACAAGAATCATATGATCCTCTCAATAGATGCAGAAAAAGCATTTGACAAAGTACAGCATCCTTTCTTGATCAAAACTCTTCAGAGTATAGGCATGGAGGGTACATACCTCAATATCATAACAGCCATCTATGAAAAACCTACAGCGAATATCATTCTCAATGGGGAAAAACTGAGAGCTTTCCCCCTAAGGTCAGGAACGTGGCAGGGATGTCCACTATCACCACTGCTATTCAACATAATATTAGAAGTCCTAGCCACAGCAATCAGACAACAAAAAAGAAATAAAAGGCATCCAAATTGGCAAAGAAGAAGTCAAACTCTCACTCTTTGCAGATGATATGATACTTCATGTGTAAAACCCAAAAGACTCCACCCCCAAACTGCTAGAACTCATACAGGAATTCAGTCAAGTGGCAGGATATAAAATCAATGCACAGAAATCAGTGGCATTCCTATACACCAACAACAAGACAGAAGAAAGAGAAATTAAGGAGTCGATCCCATTTACAATTGCACCCAAAACCATAAGATACCTAGGAATAAATCTAACCAAAGAGGCAAAGGATCTGTCCTCAGAAAACTATAAAATACTCATGAAAGAGAAATTGAGGAAGACACAAAGAAATGGAAAAACGTTCCATGCTCATGGATTGGAAGAACAAATATTGTGAAGATGTCAATGCTACCTAGAGCAATCCACACATTCAATGAAATCCCTATCAAAATACCATCCACTTTTTTCAAAGAAATGGAACAAATAATCCTAAAATGTGTATGGAACCAGAAAAGACCCCGCATAGCCAGAGGAATGTTGAAAAAGAAAAGCAAAGCTGGCGGCATCACAGTTCCGGACTTCCAGCTCTATTACAAAGCTGTCATCATCAAGACAGTATGGTACTGGCACAAAAACGGACACATAGATCAATGGAACAGAATAGAGAGCCCAGAAATGGACCCTCAACTCTATTGTCAACTCATCTTTGACAAAGCAGGAAAGAATGTCCAATGGAAAAAAGACAGTCTCTTCAACAAATGGTGTTGGGAAAATTGGATAGCCACATGCAGAAGAATGAAACTGGACCATTTCCTTACACCACACACAAAAATAGACTCCAAATGGTTGAAAGACCTCAATGTGAGACATGAGTCCATCAAAATCCTAAAGGAGAACACAGGCAGCAACCTCTTTGACCTCAGCCAAAGCAACTTCTTCCTAGAAACATCGCCAAAGGCAAGGGAGGCAAGGGCAAAAATGAACTATTGGGACTTCATCAAGATAAAAAGCTTTTGCAAAGCAAAGGAAACAGTCAACAAAACCAAAAGACAACCAACAGAATGGGAGAAGATATTTGCAAATGACATATCAGATAAAGGGCTAGTATCCTTCTCCTTTTTAAAGTGATTCCTAAATATTTTATTTTATATTTTATTTTATTTTTTTATTTTTAAAGATTTTATGTATTTATTTGACAGAGAGAGACACAGCGAGAGAGGGAACACAAGCAGGGGGAGTGGGAGAGGGAGAAGCAGGCTTCCTGCAGAGCAGGGAGCCTGATGTGGGACTCGATCCCAGGACCCTGGGATCATGACCTGAGCCGAAGGCAGTCGCTTAACCAACTGAGCCACCCAGGCGCCCTTATTTTATATTTTAAATGACATAATTAATGGGATTTGTTTGTTTGTTTGTCTTTTACAGACATTGCATTGTTCCTGTTTAGAAACACACCTGATATCTGCATTTTCATTTTATCCTGCAAGTTTAGTGAAATCATTAATTATTTCCAACATTGACTCTTTAGGGTTTACTGTATATATCATCATTTCACCAGTAAATTATTTACTTCTTACTTTCCAATTTGGATGCCTTTGTTTCTTTGTCTTGCCTAAATCCTCTAACTAAGACTTCTCCTATATTGTTGAATACTAGTAGTAAGTATGGGCAAACTGCTTTTGTTCCTGATCTTAAAGGAGAATCTATTTTTTTTTTTTTTTACCATACAGTATGATGTTAGCTGTGGCTTTGTTGTATATTGCTTTTATTATGTTGATTCATTTCCTTCTACAACCACTTTGTTAAGGGTTTTTATGTAGAAAGGATTTTACCTTTTTAAAAAATGCTTTTCTACATCCTTTGGGATGATTACATGATTTTATGTTTCTACTAATAAACATTATTATATATATTGATTTGCCTATGTCAAACCATTTCAATTTCCATGATTAAATCCCTCTTGATCATGGTTATGATACCTTAATGTTCTTTGATTTGATTTGCTAGTGTTTTGTTGAGAATTTTTGCATCTATATCCATCATGGATATTGGATTTTAGTTTTCTTTTTCTCTAGTGTTCTTGTCTAAATTTGGTATCAGTGGAATTCTGGCCTGCTAAAATGATTTTGAGAGTATCACCTCAGCTTCAAGTTTCTGAAGACCTATACAGGATTGGTGTTAATTCTTCCTTAAATTTTATAGAATTCGCCACTGAAATCAACTCTTCCTGGGTTTCCTGTTTGGGGAGTTTTTGTTTTGTTTTGTTGTATTTTTAATTGAAGATGTAATTTCCTTGTTATTAGACTGCTCTAATTCTTTTTCTTCACAATTTGTTATTATTGATTGTGTGTTTCTAGGAATGCATTTATTTCTTCTAGGATATCTAATTTTCTGGCATATTTTTCTAACAATTGTTTCTAGTACTTTTTAATGATCATTTAGATTTCAGTGGTATCAGTTTTAATGTCTCTTATTTCTTGATTTCTTTTTTTTAAGATTTTATTTATTTATTTGACAGAGAGAGAGGGAGCACAAGTAGGCAGAGTGGCAGGCAGAGGAAGAGGGAGAAGCAGGCTTTCCGCCGAGCAGGGAGCTGGATGCGGGACTCAATCCCAGGACCCCAGGATCATGACCCAAGCAGAAGGCAGCCGCTTAACCGACTGAGCCACCCAGGTGCCCCAATGTCTCTTATTTCTGATATAATTTATTTGAGTCTTCTCACTTTCTTTGCAATTTGGTCTAGTTAAAAGTCTGTGAATGTTGTTTATCTGTTAAAAAAAATAATAAATTCATTGATCTTTTCTATAGTCAGGCCGATCTCTATTTAATGTATTTCCTCTTATTTCTTTGTCATTTCCTGTAGTTTACTAACTTTAGTTTAGTTTCTTCTTTTCCTTCAGATTCAACTAGGTGAAAGGTAAGTTTGTCATGTGAGGTTTTTTTTTCCATAACGTAGGCATTTATCTGAATAAACTTCTCTCTTGGTACCTCTTAAACAACATCTCTTAAGTTGTGATATATTGTGTTTCCATTTCCATTTCTATCAGGATTTTTTATTATTTCTCTTTCATTTTCTCTCTGACCCATTGGTTGTGAGGAAATTTTTTTAAATCTCTACATATTTGTGAATTTTTGGGTTTTCCTCTTGTAATTGATAACTTATTTCATAGTGCTTTAGTTGAAAGAACTGCTTTGTATGAATTCAATCTACTTAACATTTTTGAGGAATTTTTGTGGCTAGATATATAGAATATCCTAGAGAATATAGCATGGGCACTTCAGGAGAATGTGTATTCTACTCTGTTGGATAGCTTGTTCTGTATATGTCTGTTTGGTTCACCTGGTAATGTGTGCTTTAATTTTAATGTTTCACTATTGGCTTTCTTTCTGCATGATGTGTTTATTGTTGAAAATTGAGTAATCAAGTTCCTTACTATTCTTGTGTCCTTGTCTATTTCTCCCTTCATTTCTGTTTGTACTATAGTATATTTATGTGTTCTGACATGGGTGTATGATTTCACTTTACATATCCTATCTTTTTTTATTAAAAAATACTTTATTGCTAAAAAATGTTAACCATCTTCTGGGTTTTCAGTGAGTCATGATCTTTTTGCTAGTGGAGGGTCTTGCTTCTTTGTGCTGGCTGTTGACCCATCAAGGTGGTGGCTGCTGACAGCTGGAGTGGCTGCTGACGGCTGGGGTGGCTCTGGCAGTTCCTTAAAATAAGACAATGGGGAAGTTTGCATCATTGATTCGCTCTGCCTCTCACGAATGATTTCTCTATAGCATGTGATGTTGTTTGATAGCATTTTATCCCCAGTAGGACTTCTTTCAAAACTGGAGTTAGTCCTCTCAAACCTTGCTGCTGCTTCATATCCTATCTTAACATATGAATCATATTAAAAAAATACTAGTGGTTCCTTAAAGTCTGTAATTCATTTAAAACTATGTAATGGGGCACCTGGTTGGCTCAGTTGGTTAGGCCTCTGCTTTTGGTTCAGGTCATGATCCTGGGTTTTTGGGACTGAGCACAATGTTGTGCTTCCTCCTCAGTGGGGGGCCTGCTTCTCCATCTCTCTCGGCTCCTGCTCTATCTCTCACTATCTCTGTCTCTTTCTCAGATAAATAAAATCTTTAAAAAATAAAATAAAACAAAACTATGTAATGGAAATCTATATATTTCTTAACTATATTTTCCATCATCAAATAACACTTCATCATTTAAGGTATAGTGCAGATTCCTTGCCACACATTCCTATGTCCTTCTTTCCACACTTTTTTTGAATTTTCTTATTTCTTCATCCTTTTTGTAGATAGCTCACATGATATACATGTCTTGCACATATTGTAATCACCTTAAAAATTTGTGTACACTCATTTCTTACTTGCATGCTTTCTGACAATATGTCTACTATAAATTTTATCTTTGTTATTTAGTGGTATTAGATTTTTTTTTCCTGACACTTTACAACATTATTTTCTTTGTTTTGCTTTTATGTCATTTGAATATATTAAGCCTACATGCCAATTTTTAGTATTTATCTTCCATTCTGTTTTCTGAGCTTCCAGGATGTCTGGTTTAGTGATTATCATTAATTTCAAAGAATGTCTAACCATTTCCTTCAATGATTTCTTCTGCTTCATTCTCTCTTTTCTTCTAGTATTGTCATTATGCACATGTCATAACTTTTGATATTGTCCTAGAGTTCTTAATTGTTCTCTCTCCTTTTTTTTTAAAATTTTAGGAGTTTTTTTTTTTCTTTAGCTTTACTGTTGGAAATTTTCTATTGCCATCACTTCAAGCTTACTGATTCTTCCCCCAGCCTTGTTAAATCTAATGATGTACAAATCAGAGGCTATCTTCAGTTCCATGACAATATTTTTAATTTGAAGCAATTTTTTCACATTTTATATTTCCTTTTGATTCCTCCCATTTCATTACTTACATTGCTCAAATTTCTTGCAGCTTGTAATTTTATCTTGAAAGTGAGACATGATGTATTGGATAAGGGAAACAGAGTTCAATATCCTTTTGTGTAAGGTTCCATGGTAATCCATTTAGGAGTTGAATGTTGTATAAAGTTTGGGATAGCTGTGTAGTCTAGGAATTTCACATTACTCCGGTGGCCATGTGTTGGTCTTCCAATTTTTCACTGGCATTGCTTAGGAACTCCATCTTAATATAATCTGTATCTGGCACAATTTTCAGTTGTAATCCAGTGTTACTAGACTAGAGCCCTGTTGACGTAGTTGAAAGGCACACAAGTGGAATTACATCTTATAGTTTTACACTTTTATTTAAGATTTTATTTATTCATTTGAGAGAGAGAGAGAGAGAGAGAGAGAGAGAGAGAAGCAGAGAGAGAGAAAGAGAGCACAAGCAGGGGGAGAGGCAGGGGGAGAGGGAGAAGCAGACTCCTCACTGACCTGGGAGCCTGACAATGGGCTCAAGCAATCCCAGGACCTGGAGCTCATGACCTGAGCCAAAAGCTTAGCCATCTGAGCCACCCAGGCATCCCAAATTTTATGATTCAATTTCAGTTTTTTGTTGGGTCTGTGTTCATGAGTCATGGTCTCCACAAGTGTTTTTGTAGCCTTTCTACTGTTAGATGAGGAAGAAATACAAAGAGGAGCTGGAGTTGGGAGGAAATCTTTCTCTCAGCTGAATTTCAGCTTGTAAAACATTTTCTCCTCAAAGATTTGGGCATTGGTGGAGAATGCTATTTCATAATGGTTATGCTTTTCCTGACAAAATCAGGTGGATAACTTTCTTTGCTTTCATTATGCACACCTGATGTGGAGTCAGTATGAAATGTGCTTCCCTCCACCAAACCAGCATTTTCTATCCTAAGGTTGAGGTTCTCAGGACTTTTCTGTTTCCCAGGTGGTCTAAACTCCACCAATTTTCCAAAATTACTTTTTAAGTACCCATCCCAGTTTCTGGCTCTACAAACTTCTCCTTCAGGTAAGAAGACCACAACTGTGATGTGTTAGATTATGTGTCTTCAAATATAGGGTATGGGCTTGTCCTGAGGACTCAGTTCTCCGACAGTTTAAAGCAAAGGCAATAATTTTCACTGTGTTTAGCATTGTTCCTCTAGTAAGCACTAGAGTGATCATTTTCAAAGCCTTTTCATGTGGAAGCTGTAAACAGACATTATTAATATTATTAATTATTAATACCTTATTAATTTTAAATATTTCCAAATCATTTATTTCTCAATCATCTACTAATAATATGTGTTAAAAATTATAATTCACATAAGTATCTGATCACAGATAACTTGACAATCAATATTCCCTGAGATAGATTCCACATATATATGTGACATACGTGTAACCATTTATTTCTTTGGAATCATGAAGAGCAGCACGATGGTTTTGCAGATTTAACCTAAGGGATCAGGGGTGTACACTAGTATCATCCTCTCTGAGGACTGCATGTGCAACAGTAAATTGTTGTTGAGTTATTGAAGGAATGATTTGAAGTTATTTAACCTTCTTTGTTCAGCAAGGCTGTGAGTTTTTGACATGGGAAGAAGGAAAAAATGTGTTGACAGAGTCTATAAGCAGCAGCAATTTTGATTATGTGAGTAAGTAGCAGCATTTTCTCACAAATTATTTTGAATAAATGAGTTACGATTTCTTGTGCTGTTAAAAATATGATGGTCCAAAAAAATATGATGATGTAAACATGCATCCAGAGGAAAATTTCAAATACACATATCTATTTAATATAGTTTATACATCTGTAAAATATCATTTAATATTCTATTGAGTTAGAAAAACAGTGTAGTCTGATGGGACTTAGAGTTTATTTAATCATTTTATATAGTAAAGGAATTTTCCAAGCCTGGATGATAATCTATTTTTTTATTTTATTTGAAGAATTGCAATGCCACAACACCAGGATGGAGCACAACATTCAGATTTATGTAAGAATGATATGTTAAATATTAAAATTTTCCAGGAATCTAACTTCAGTGTTTAAAGTTTTTCTTGAAAGGATCTTTGACAGCTGAAAGCAGTAAAGATCAGTAGATACCTGTAAACTCTTATTTTGGTGATATGGGAACATTATCTTAACTGTAATTATGTGCATCATTTATTTTTTCAAGATATATATGAAACAAATTATTTTGGTTGATTTTATTGTTTTTCATCTCCCTGCTGCAAAATGGGTAGATTTTTAGGTGATAACTGATAAACATTGCCTACAAGTTGATGTTTTCTTTTTCATTGCTTATATATTGGGTGACACATATGTATGATTTTATATATTCCAAGCTATTTATAACAATCATGAATTATTTATTTCTTTACATAATAAAATATGAAGATCAGTTTTATAAAAGCTGGACTAGAACATTTTTGAAAAAAAGGTCATTTAATTACCCTTCAATGTTTAGGAGAAAATTAATGAAGCAATATCTAGTGGGCAATCCCTGGAAACAGTAATAGATATTTTATTTTATTCTTTTAATTTAATTTTATTGTGTTATGTTAGTCACCATACAATACATCATTAGTTTTTGATGTAGTGATCCACGATTCATTGTTTTTGTATAACACCCAGTGCTCCATGCAGTGCATGCCTTCCTTAATACCCATCACTGGGCCAACCCATTCCCCACACCCCTACCCTAGAAAACCCTGTTTGTTTCTCAGAGTCCATAGTCTCTCATGGTTCATCTCTCCCTCTGATTTCCCCCTCTTCATTTTTCCTTCCTTCTTCTAATGTCCTCCATGCTATTCCTTATATTCCACAAATATGTGAAACCATATGATAATTGCCTTTCTCGGCTAGACTCATTTCACTTAGCATAATCTCCTCCAGTCCCATCCAAGATGATGTAAAAGTTGGGTATTCATCCTTTCTGATGGCTGAGTAATATTCCATTGTATATATCGACCATATCCTCTTTATCCATTCATCATTTGAAGGGCATCTTGGCTCTCTCCTTTGTGGCTAAAATGGACATTGCCACTATGAACATTGGGGTGCATATGGCCCTTCTTTTCACTACATCTGTGTCTTTGGGGTAAATACCCAGTAGTGCAATTGCTGGGTCATAGGCTAGCTCTATTTTTAATAATCTGAGACACTTCCACACTGTTTTGCAAAGTGGCTGAACCAACTTGCATTCCCACAAACAGTGTAAGAGGGTTCCCATTTCTCCACAACCTCTCCAACATTTGTTTTTCTTGCCTTGTCAATTTTTCCCATTCTAACTGGTGTAAGGTGGTATCTCCATGCAGTTTTGATTTGAATTTCCCTGATGGCAAATGGTGAACATTTTTTCATGTATCTGTTAGCCATTTGTATGTCTTCTTTGGAGAAGTGTCTCTTCATGTCTTCTGCCCATTTTTTGACTTGATTATGTGTTTTTGGGGTGTTGAGTTTGAGAATTTCTTTATAGATCTTGGATACAAGCCTTTTGCATATAATCTCATATGCAAATATCTTCTCCCATTCTGTGGGTTGCCTCTTTGTATTGTTGACTGTTTCCTTTGTTGTGCAGTAGCTTTTTATCTTGATGACGTCCCAAAAGATCATTTTTGCTTTTGTTTCACTAGCCTTTAGAGATGTATCTTGAAAGAAGTTGCTGCGGCCGATGTCAAAGAGTTTACTGCTTATGTTCTCCTCTAGGATTTTGGTGGATTCCTGTCTCACATTGTGGTCTTTCATCCATTTTGAGTTTATCTTTGTGAATGGCGTTAGAAAATGGTCAATTTTCATTCTTCTGTATGTGGCTGTCCAATTTTCCCAGCACCATTTATTGAAGAGACGGTCTTTTTTCCATTGCATAGTTTTTCCTGCTTTGTTGAAGATTACTTGACCATAGAGTTGAGGGTCCATATCTGGGTTCTCTATTCTGCTCCATTGGTCTATATGTCTGTTTTTGTACCAGTACCATGCTGTCTTGGTGATCACTGCTTTGTAATATACTTGAAATCGGGCAACGTGATGCCCCAGCTTTGTTTTTCTTTGTCAACATTTCCTTGGAGATTCAGGATCTTTTCTGATTTGATACAAATTTTAGGATTGTTTGTTCCAGCACTTTGAAAAATGTCATTGGAATTTTGATCGGGATGGCATTGAAGGTATAGATTGCTCTCGGTAGCATAGACAATGTTTATTCTTCCAATCCATTAGCATGGAATATGTTTCCATCTTTTTGTGTCTTCTTCAATTTCTTTCATGAGTGTTCTGTAGTTCCTAGAGTATATATCCTTTACCTCTTTGGTTAGGTTTATTCTGTGATATCTTATGGTTTTTGGAGCTATTGTAAATGGAATTGTTTCTCTAATTTCTCTTTCTACAGTTGCATTGTTAGTGCACAAGAAAGCAACTGATTTCTGTGCATTGATTTTGTATCCTGCCATATTACTGAATTGCTGTATCAGTTCTAGTAATTTGGAGGTGGAGTCTTTTGGGTTTTCCACATAAAGTATCATGTCATGTGAAGACAGAGAGTTTGACTTCTTCTTTGCCAACTTGAATACCTTTTATTTATTTTTTTTGTTGTCTGATTGCTGTTGCTAGTACTATGTTGAACAATAGTGGCGAGAGTGGGCATCCTTGAGGTGTTCCTGATCTTAAGGGAAAGGCTCTCAGCTTTTCCCCATTGAGGAGGATATTCACTGTGGGTTTTTCATAGATGGATTTTATGAACTTAAGGAATGTTCCCTCTATCCCTATACTCTGTAGAGTTTTAATCAGGAAAGGATGCTGTATTTTGTCAAATGCTTTTTCTGCATCCATTGAGAGGACCATATGGTTCTTCTCTCCCTCTTATTCATGTGTTCTATCACATTGAAAAATTTGTGAAAGTTGAACCTCCCTTGCATCCCAGGGATAAATCCCACTTGGTCATGGTGGGTGATCCTTTTAATGTATTGTTGGATCCTATTAGCTAGGATTTTGTTGAGGATTTTGGAATGCTTAATCTTCAGGGATATTAGTCTGAAATTCTCCTTTTTGATGGGGTCTTTGCCTGGTTTGGGGATTAAGGTAATGCTGGCCTCATAGAATGGGTCTGGCAGTTTTCTTTCTCTTTCTATTTTTTGAAACAGCTCCAGGAGACTAGGTATGAGTTCTTCTTTGAATGTTTGGTAGAATTCCCCAGGGAATCCATCAGGCCCTGGACTCTTGTTTTTTGGGAGGTTTTTGATCACTGCTTCAATCTCATTACTGGTCACTGCCCTATTCAGGTTGTCAGTTTCTTCCTGTTTCAGTCTTGGCAGCTTATAGGTTTCCAGGAAGGTATCCATTTCATTCACGTTGCTAAGCTTATTGGCATATAGTTGTTGAAAATAATTTCTAATAATTGTTTCTATTTCATTGGTGTTTGTCATCATCTCTCCCCTTTCATTCATAATTTTATTAATTTGGGTCCTTTCTCTTTTGTTTTGGGTAAGTCTGGCCAGAGGTTTATCGATCTTATTAATTCTTTCAAAGAACCAGCATCTAGATTTTTTGATCTGATCTACTGTGTTTCTTTTTTCTAATTCGTTGATCTCAGCTCTAATCTTAATTATTTCTCTTCTAATGTGTGGCTTAGACATCATTTGTTGCTTGTTCTAGTTCTTTAAGATGTAGAGTTACTTGGTGAAGTCAGGATTTTTCTATTTTTTTGGAGTGATGAGTGGATGACTATGTACTTCCCCCTTAGGACTGCCTTTGTAGTATCCCATTGGTTTTGGACCAATGTGTATTTGTTCTCATTGGTCTCCATGAATTGTTTAAGTTCTTCTTTGAATTCCTGGTTGACCCAAACATTCTTGAGCAGATTGTTCTTTAACTTCCATGTGTTTGAATTTCTTCCAATTTTTTTCTTATGATTGAGTTCCAGTTTTAAAGTATTATGGTCTGAGAATATGCAGGGAATAATCTCAGTCTTTTGTTGAGACCTGATTTGTGACCCAGTATGTGGTCTATTCTGGGGAGAGTTCCATGTGCACTCGAGAAGAATGAGTATTCTGTTGCTTTAGGGTGGAATGTTCTGTACATATCTATGAGGTCCATCTGGTCCAGTGTGTCATTCAAAGCTCTATTTCTTTGTTGATTTTCTGCTTAGATCATGTGTCTATTGCTGAAAGTGGAGTATTAAGGTCTCCTACAATTAACGGATTGTTATCAATATGATTATTTTGGTAAACATTTGGCTTATGTAGAGGGCTGCTGCCATGTTGGGGGCACAGATATTTACAATTGTTAGATCTTTTTGTTGGATAGACCCTTTAAGAATGATATCGTGTCCTGTGTCTCTTACTACTGTACTTAGTTTAAAATCTAATTTGTCTGATATAAGAATTGCTACTCCAGCTTTCTTTTGAGGTCCGCTGGTGTGGAAGATTGATCCTCATCCCTTCACTTTCAGTCTGGATGTATCTTCAAGTTCACAATGAGTCTCTTGTAGACAGCATATGGATAGGTCCTGTCTTTTGATCCAAATTGCATCCCTGTGCCATTTTCTGGGAGCATTTAGGCCATTCACGTTGAGAGTGATTATTGAAAGATATGAATTAATTTTCATCATGTTGCCTGTAAAGACCTTGTTTTTATAGATTGTCCCTGTAAATTTCTGTTGTATATCACTCTTGGGTTCTTTCTCCTTTTATAGAACCCCACTTAATATTTCTTGCAGGACTGGCTTAGTGGTCACATATTCTTTCAGTTTCTGCTGGTCTTGGAAGATCTGCATCTCTCCATCCATTCTAAATGACAGCCTTGCTGAATAAAGGATTCTTGGCTGCATGTTGTTTTCGTTTAGTACCCTGAATATATCTTGCCAAGCCTTTCTGGTTTGCCAGGTCTCTGTGGATAGGACTGACATTATTCTGATGTTCCTCCCTCTGTATGTAAGGAATCTCTTCACCCTAGCTGCCCTTAAGATTTTTTCCTTGGTTCTAAGATTTGCAAATTTTACTATTAAATGCCAGGGTGTTGGCCTGTTTTCGTTGATCTTGGGAGGGGTCCTCTCTGCCTCTAGGACATGAATGTTTGTTTCATTCTCAGATTAGGGAATTTCTCAGCTACTATTTGCTCAAATACATCTTCTAGTCCTCTCTCTCTCTCTCCACCCCCTCAGGGATTCCAATAATTCTGACATTGGAATGCTTCATAGTGTCACTTATTTCTCTGATTCTATTTTCATGGATTCTGAGTTGTTTTTCCTTGGCTTCCTCTTTTCCTTTTTTGTCTATTAATTGGTCTTCTAGGTTACTAATTCATTCTTGTGCCACGGTTACCCTAGCTGTTAGATAATCTAGATTAGATTGGATCTCACTGATAGCATTTTTAAGTTCTGCCAATTCAGTTTTCATTTCTACACTTAGAGACTCTATGTTGCCATTAATTGATTTCTCCATTCTAGTTATCATCTTCACAATTGCCAGCCTGAATTCTATCTCTGACATCTTGGTTATATCTGAATCCGTTTCTAAATCTGTGGCATGTCACAGTCTCTGAGTCTTTCTTATTTTGGGGGTTCCTCCTCCTAGTCATTCTGTTGAGAGGTGGTTGATGGAATGTATAGAGTCCAAATTATTGACCAGAACCCAAGCAAGATGCACCTGTTTTCTAGGGACCTTAGTGTTGCTGGTCTCTTGTTTTCCCAGTCTGTCTTTTGGGGGAGGGCCTGCCACACTGTTACTCAAGCAGACCTGTTTGGGCAGAGTTGCCCTGCCCCCGTGGTGGCAGTGAAAACCAGTTTTTTGGGGCTTTTGTTCTCTGGCGGCTTTCCCTGGTGGCTTTCCACCTCTCTTCTGAGAGTCAGAGCAGAAGAGACCATTTCCAACCCTCTGCCTCAGAGCAGAGAGATTGCAGTCTGTTCTTCAATGAGCTCTGCAGGCCACACTATCTCCATTTCTGTCTGTGCTGCTATAAAGTGCAGCATCCTGCGTTGTGTGCCCCTCAAAAGTGCTCCCAGTCATTGCCTCCAGGTCGGGACACATCTCTGCTCTTTGTGCTTCTACAACCGCCATCCACCCTCAGTTTGCATGCACATCTCTGCAGCTTTGGGTTTCTCTCTGGGGTTCTGCCCTAAAGTCCTTTTCTCTTCACTACTGGTCTGTGAGTCTGTGCCCTGTCCCCAGTGTGGGAGGCTATCACTCACAGGCGGTGTATTATCCCGATGGCTCACTCCTTCCCCTTTCCATTTATCCTCTGATATCTGCCCGCAGAATCACGGCTCCCGGTTTTATACCTTGAAACTAACCACCTGCGATATTCTGTTTGTAGAGATCCAGATCTATCTTCTTACATCTCAGGCTGATATCATGCGTATTCAGAGTGGTATGGTATATATTAGCTCAATTCCAGGGACTGGTTGGAATAGAGTCCCCTACTACTCCGCTATCTTTCCCCCCTCCAGTAATAGATATTTTAGAATAAGTAACATATTAAAATGCCCTGTAAAAATTTATTAGAATAAATCAACCAACTACATCAATGACTCTAATAAAAATATTCATTAGGTCACTCTGAAAAGTGAGATATAAATAAATATTATGTCCAGTTAGAAATAAAGGGATAATTTTAGCGATCTTTCTAGTATTTTTGAAAATTCCAGAGATTAAGCAATTCTTGTTTTACTACACACTCTCTGTTGTTATCTTTGCCTAATGAGTTAAAGGGTTGAGAATACCAGGTGAATTTTAAGTGAGAATTAGTGTGGGGTAGTAGAAGATATATACCAGACACTTCACTCTGGTATATTTAATATTAGAAAAGTGATTTAAGTTTTCTAAGACTCCCTCTGCTATTTTATGTATGATGATATTCAAGTCTAGCTTATTCAGTCCAGGAACTATATGGAATCTATCCATGGATCCTGCAGTACATTCAATCCCTCATTCAACCAGACTTGCCAGCTGATATGTATTTCAGTTTCTCTTCTATGAACCATGTAGTGAAAGGTAAATACAAAAAAAAATTATTTTCCTACCACTATACATCCCAGAGTGTTGTAAATTCTGTGATGTATTCAAATCAAGGTACTAAAGAAAGCTATCAAAGCTATCTACCTATACCTACAGAAGCTACTTATTTGTTTGTTTGGTTATTTCTTCTATTAAGTCAATGATCTATATTTTGATATCATTAAATAAAGTAATTTGGGAAACTAGGTATGGTTAGTATTTACAATAATATGGAATAGTATAAAATATACCCTTATAAAATATCTTGTGCATCCATTATTTAATGATTGTAAAATGCAGATTTTTTAGAAGATTTTATTTGTTTATTTGAGAGAGAGAGAGATACAGGCAGACAGACTCCCTGCTGAGCAAGGGTCCCAACATGGGGCTCGATCTTAGAACCCTGGGATTATGATCTGAGCGAAGGACAGATGCTTAACCAAACTGAACTACCTGGGTGCCCCTAAAATGCTAATATTTTTATATTGACTTTCAAACTAACTTTACTTCTGGTGACATTGCAAGTGGAAGAAAAATAAATTATCATAAAGCATAGTATTTTTCTTCCTTACACATCACCTCCAAGAGAAGAGATAGTTTGAAAGTCAATATAAAAATACCTTCAGTTTACAATCATTATATTATATTTTTTGGTTCAAGCTTTTATTTAAATCCTAGTTAGTTAACAGGCAGTGTAATATGGTTTTAGGAGTAGAATTTAGTGATTCATCACTACATATAACACCCAAGGCTCATCACAGGTGTTCTCCCTAATGTCCATCACCCACAATCATTACATTTTTGATGCACAAAACACTTCTTATAAAAGTGTAATTTATACTATTCTACATTATTTTAGAAGTTCCTGTAAGTTAATGTTTTCAACAAGACCAAGTAGGAAAAGAAAGAGCAGGCGAAGTACAAAACAAAACAAAACAAAATCCTTTGTGGTTTTACTAGCAATACTCTTACTTATTTTTGAGCTACCATCTGCATTACCACAATTCAGATTTCAGCTCAAACATTAGAATTATATTTCTCTTGTGAAATCTGTTTATTCTTAATTGGCTCATTTTAAGTAAGAACCTCTTTGAGAATCAGTTTGTAAACATATGAATTATGACATATGTAAGCAACTAGACTTCCATATTCTTCCTAGGAGTGTACTTATTGGATGAGATTAATTAAAGGACAAATTAAACTAAAAAGTATCAATAAATATCACTTCCTTAATACTACTCATTATTTTTAAGTATTTGTCTGAATTATGAAAGTAATTGGACTATAGGCAAGAGATTTAATTGATGACAGATTTGTCTTTATTCTGATACTAACATATTTCCCCAATTTTTTCCATAATTGGCCTGTACAATTTATTGATAAAGTGGATAAACAACTGATCCAGATAGTATTAATTCATTTAATTAATAATGCATTTTTATAGGCTTCAAGATCATTTGCTTCCATGAAAAAAATTTTAATTGTATGAAAATTTTATTTTCTGGCATATTTAATAACAAAAATTTTCAAACAATAATTGCACCCCTTTCCTTGATTTGGCTACTGTCAATTTTGGATAGTCCCTTAAGATTCCCTTATAATATCTCTGTTTATTTAATTTTTTTTAGATTTTATTTATTTATTTGTCAGAGAGAGAGCACAAACAGGGGGAGCAGCAGGCAGAGGGAGAAGCAGGGCCCCTGCTGAGCAAGAAGCCCGAAGCAGGACTCAATCCCAGGACCTGGATCCTGACCTGAGCCAAAGGCAGGTGCTTAACTGACTGAGCCACCCAGGAGTCCCCTTAATAATATCTTAGGGAAAAAAAAAAGACTTATTTATTTCTTTTAGAAAGAGAGAGAGTGTGTGTGTGTTCAGAGGGAGGTGCCAAGGGAAAAGGAGGGAGAGAATCCCAAGCAGACTACTTGCTGAGGGTGGAGCCCATCCTGGGGCTCAATACCATGATGCTGAGATCATGATGCGAGCTAAAATCAAAACTCGGACTCTTAACTACTAACCCACCCAGGGGCCCCTCCTTAATAAAATCTTTTGAAAGATAAATATATTTATTTGCTGCAACTGAAAGATGAAGAACTGGGATGAAAATGGACTTAAGATGTTGGAATGTGGTGCATGATGTAATTAGGTATAATTATCAATAGACTGTGTTATGATGCTCTTAAAATTTTAAAGTTATAAATTAAGAACAAGACAAGAACATGGCATAACAACCAGAATTCACAGAGTGATTTTATTCTCTTGGACACATTTCAAGTCACTTAGGCTCCCTGGAACTTATTATTTTCCATGCTGACAGTTCTCATGGCCCTGTTTGGCAACACCATGATAATCATCCTCATTCAGGCCCATCTTCTCCACAGGTCCATGTATTTTCTGCTCAGCCAGCTGTAACTTATGGATCTCTTGTACAACCCTACATTTCTGTTCAAAGCACTGAGATTTCTGTCTGGGCACCCCTGCATTTCTTTCATTGCTTGGGGCATTCAGCTATTCCTCTTCATTACCCAATGGCAGCTGAGTGCTTATTACTAGTTGTCATAGTTTGTGACCATGATGTGGGCATTTGCAACCCACTACATTACCCCACCCTCATGCACCCGATGGTGTGCATGCCTCTGGTGCTTGTGTCCTGGGTGGGTGCACTGCTCAATGACTTGAATCACATCACTTATACTCTGACTCTCTCTCACTGCACATCCAGAGAAACCCATCATTTGCGTGTGGGTATGAGATACCAGCTCTATTAAAACTTGTCTGTGTTGGCACTTCAAAATAGGAAAAGCCTCTTGTCAATGGTGTGATTTCTCTCCCTCCCATCTCAGTCATTCTGGCCTCCTATGAAAGCATACTGTCTACTGTACTAGGCATAGGATAGAGCCTGGGGTTCGGGAAAACCTTCACTACTTGCTGCTCTCACATGATTGTTGTGTCCCTATTCTATGGGACTCCAATCATCAAACACCTTCTACCAAGGTCTTACCACTCCCCTGAACAGGGGTAAGTGGTCTCTGTCTTATGTACCATTCTCACATCCATGCTCAACCTATTCATATACATTCTGTGAAACAGGGATGTTGTAGGATGCTCAGGACATCTATCAGAAAATGAAAAATGTGATTTCTTTAAAACGTGAGCCCAAAAGATAAAACATTTTCATTAGAATGGAATAAACGTATATATGTACATAAATATACTCATATATGTTTATCTATAGAAACCAGATATGTTAAATATGGATACAAAAAACGATATAGTCACATAACTAAGGACAAAAGATAAATTGATCATTTCCTTAATTTAAATCACTTATATCTTTGAAAACAAAAATACCATAAGTGGTTACTTCTGGTTTAATAATATAATATATAAAATGCACTTTTAATTCCTATGTGATAATTATATTTGTTCAGTTTTTGAAATGCTGAGATCTCCAAAGGGAGGAAACTTTAACTACTTATTTATTTATCTTTGGCAAAATGTATTTTATTTTATTTTTTATTATGTAAATAATGCACTTTTTAAAAAAATATTGTTATGTTAATCATCACACATTACATCATTAGTTTTTGATGTAGTGTTCCATGATTCATTGTTTCTGCATAACACCCAGTGGTCCATGCAGAACATGCCCAATTTAATACCCATCACCAGGCTAACCAATCATCACACCCTCCTCGCCTCTAGAACCCTCAGTTTGTTTTTCAGAGTCCATCGTCTCTCATGGTTCATCTCCCCCTCCGATTTCCCACCCTTCATTCTTCCCCTCCTGCTATCTTCTGCCTTTTTTTTTTTCTTAACATATATTGCATTGTTTCAGAGGTACAGATCTGTGATTCAACAGTCTTGCAAAATTCACAGCACTTACCAGAGCACATACCCTCCCCAGTGTCTAAAACCCAGTCACCCCGTCCCTCCCACCCCACCCCCCACTCCAGCAACCCTCAGTTTGTTTCCTGCAATTAAGAATTCCTCATATCAGTAAGGTCATATGATACATGTCTTTCTCTGTTTGACTTATTTCGCTCAGCATAATACCCTCCAGTTCCATCCACGTCGTTGCAAATGGCAAGCTCTCATTCCTTTTGATGGCTGCATAATATTCCATTGTATATATATACCACCTCTTCTTTATCCATTCATCTGTTGATGGACATCTTGGCTCTTTCCACAGTTTGGCTATTGTGGACATTGCTGCTATAAACATCGGGGTGCACGTACCCCTTCGGATCCCTACATTTGTATTTGGGGTAAATACCCAGTAGTGCAATTGCTGGATCATATGGTAGCTCTATATTCAACTTTTTGAGGAACCTCCATACTGTTTTCCAGAGTGGCTGCACCAGCTTGCATTCCCACCAACAGTGTAGGAGGGTTCCCCTTTCTCCACATCCCCGCCAAAATCTGTCGTTTCCTGACTTGTTAATTTTAGCCATTCTGATTGGTGTGAGGTGGTATCTCACTGAGGTTTTGATTTGGATTTCCCAGATGCCGAGCGATATTGAGCACTTTTTCATGTGTCTGTTGGCCATTTGGATGTCTTCTTTGGAAAAATGTCTGTTCATGTCTTCTGCCCATTTCTTGATTGGATTCTTTGTTCTTTGAGTGTTGAGTTTGATGAGTTCTTTATAGATTTTGGATACTAGCCCTTTATCTGATATGTCATTTGCAAATATCTTCTCCCATTCTGTCGGTTGTCTTTCGGTTTTGTTGACTGTTTCCTTTGCTTTGCAAAGGTTTTCTATCTTGATGAAGTCCCAATAGTTCATTTTCGCCCTTGCTTCCCTTGCCTTTGGTGATGTTTCTAGGAAGAAGTTGCTGCGGCTGAGGTCGAAGAGGTTGCTGCCTGTGTTCTCCTTTAGGATTTTGATGGACTCCTGTCTCACACTGAGGTCTTTCAACCATTTGGAGTCTATTTTTGTGTGTGGTGTAAGGAAATGGTCCAGTTTCATTCTTCTGCATGTGGCTATCCAATTTTCCCAACACCATTTGTTGAAGAGACTGTCTTTGTTCCATTGGACATTCTTTCCTGCTTTGTCGAAGATGAGTTGACCATAGAGTTGAGGGTCCATTTCTGGGCTCTCTATTCTGTTCCATTGATCTATGTGTCTGTTTTTGTGCCAGTACCATACTGTCTTGATGATGACAGCTTTGTAATAGAGCTGGAAGTCCGGAATTGTGATGCCACCAGCTTTGCTTTTCTTTTTCAACATTCCTCTGGCTATTCGGTGTCTTTTCTCATTCCATACAAATTTTAGGATGATTTGTTCTATTTCTTTGAAAAAAGTGGATGGTATTTTGATAGGAATTGCATTTAATGTGTAGATTGCTCTAGGTAGCATTGACATCTTCATAATATTTGTTCTTCTAATCCATGCACATGGGACGTTTTTTCCATTTCTTTGTGTCTTCCTCAATTTCTTTCATGAGTATTTTATAGTTTTCTGAGTACAGATCCTTTGCCTCTTTGGTTAGATTTATTCCTAGGTATCTTATGGTTTTGGGTGCAATTGTAAATGGGATCGACTCCTTAATTTCACTTTCTTATGTCTTATTGTTGGTGTATAGGAATGCCACTGACTTCTGTGCATCGATTTTATATGCTGCCACTTGACTGAATTCCTGTATGAGTTCTAGCAGTTTTGGGGTGGAGTCTTTTGGGTTTTCCACATAAAGTATCATATCATCTGCAAAGAATGAGAGTTTGACATCTTCTTTGCCGATTTGGATGCCTTTGATTTCTTTTTGTTGTCTGATTGCTTTGGTAGGACTTCTAATATTATGTTGAATAGCAGTGGTGATAGTGGACATCCCTACCGCGTTCCTGACTTAGGGGGAAAGCTCTCAGTTTTTCCCCATTGAGAATGATATTCGCTGTAGATTTTTCATAGATGGCTTTTATGATATTGAGGTATGTACCCTCCATGCCTATACTCTGAAGAGTTTTGATCAAGAAAGGATGCTGTACTTTGTCAAAAGCTTTTTCTGCATCTATTGAGAGGATCATATGATTCTTGTTCTTTCTTTTGTTAATGTATTGTATCACATTGATTGATTTGCGGATGTTGAACCAACCTTGCAGCCCAGGGATAAATCCCACTTGGTCGTGGTGAATAATCCTTTTAATGTACTGTTGGATCCTATTGGCTAGTATTTTGGTGAGAATTTTTGCAACCATGTTCATTAGGGATATTGGTCTGTAGTTCTCTTTTTAATGGGGTCTTTGTCTGGTTTTGGGATCAAGGTAATGGTGGCCTCATAAAAGGAGTTTGGAAGTTTTCCTTCCATTTCTATTTTTTGGAACAGTTTCAGAAGAATAGGTATTAATTCTTCTTGAAATGATTGGTACAATTCCCCTGGGAAGCCATATGGCCCTGGGCTTTTGTTTGTTGGGAGATTTTTGATGACTGCTTCAATTTCCTTAGTGGTTATAGGTCTGTTCAGGTTTTCTATTTCTTCCTGGTTCAGTTTTGGTAGTTGATACATCTCTAGGAATGCATCCATGTCTTCCAGGTTATCTAATGTGCTGGCATAGAGTTGCTCATAATATGTTCTTAGAATTGTTTGTATTTCTTTGGTATTGGTTGTGATCTCTCCTCTTTCATTCATGATTTTGTTGATTTGGGTCATTTCTCTTTTCTTTTTGCTAAGTCTGGCCAGGGGTTTATCAATCTTGTTAATTCTTTCAAGGAACCAGCTCCTAGTTTCGTTGATCTGTTCTACTATACTTTTGGTTTCTATTTCATTGATTTCTGCTCTGATCTTGATTATTTCTCTTCTCCTGCTGGGTTTAGGCTTTATTTGCTGTTCTTTCTCTAGCTCCTTTAGGTGTAGGGTTAGGTTGTGTACTTGAGACCTTTCTTGTTTCTTGAGAAAGGCTTGTATTGCTATATACTTTCCTCTTAGGCCTGCCTTTGCTGCATCCCAAGGATTTTGAATAGTTGTGTTTTCATTTTCATTGGTTTCCATGAATTTTTTAAATTCTTTTTTAATTTCCTGGTTGACCCATTCATTCTTTAGTAGGATGCTCTTTAGCCTCCATGTATTTGAGTTCTTTCTGACTTTCCTCTTGTGATTGAGTTCTAGTTTCAAAGCATTGTGGTCTGAAAATAGGCAGGGAATGATCCCAATCTTTTGGTACTGGTTGAGACCTGATTTATGACCTAGGATGTGATCGATTCTGGAGAATGTTCCATGGGCACTAGGGAAGAATGTGTATTCCGTTGCTTTGGGATGGAATGTTCTGAATATATCTGTGAAGTCCATTTGGTCCAGTGTGTCATTTAAAGTCTTTATTTCCTTGTTGATCTTTTGCTTAGACGATCTGTCCATTTCAGTGAGGGGGGTGTTAAAGTCCCCCACTATTATTGTATTGTTGTCGATGTGTTTCTATGCTTTTGTTATTGCCTTATATAATTGGCTGCTCCCATGTTAGGGGCATAGATATTTACAATTGTTAGATCTTCTTTTGGATAGACCCTTTAAGTAGGATATAGTGTCCTTCCTCATCTCTTATTACAGTCTTTGGTTTAAAAAATAATTTGTCTGATATAAGGATTGCCACCCCAGCTTTCTTTTGGTGTCCATTAGCATGGTAAATGGTTTTCCACCCCTTCACTTTCAATCTGGCGATGTCTTTGGTTCTAAAATGAGTCTCTTGCAGACAGCATATCGATGGGTCTTGCTTTTTAATATAATCTGATAGCCTGTGTGTTTTGATTGGGGCATTTAGCCCATTTACATTCAGGGTAACTATTGAAAGATATGAATTTAGTGCCATTGTATTGCCTGTAAGATGACTGTTACTGTATATTGTCTGTGTTCCTTTCTGGTCTATGTTGCTTTTAGGCTCTCTCTTTGCTTAGAGGACCCCTTTCAAGATTTCCTGTAGGGCTGTTTTTGTGTTTGCTAATTCCTTTAGTTTTTTTTTTTTGTCCTGGAAGCTTTTTATCTCTCCTTCAATTTTCAATGACAGCCTAGCTGGATAGAGTATTCTTGGCTGCATATTTTTCTCATTTAGTGCTCTGAATATATCCTGCCAGTCTTTTCTGGCCTGCCAGGTCTCTGTGGATAGGTCTGTTGCCAATCTAATGTTTCTACCATTGTAGGTTACATATCTCTTCTCCCAAGCTGCTTCAGGATTTTCTCTTTGTCTCTGAGATTCGTAAGTTTTACTATTATATGTCAGGGTGTTGACCTATTTTTGTTGATTTTGAGAGGGGTTCTCTGTGCCTCCTGGATTTTGATGCCTGTTTCCTTCCCCAAATTAGGGAAGTTCTCTGCTATAATTTGCTCCAATATACCTTCTGCCCCTCTCTGTCTTTCTTCTTCTTCTGGGATCCCAATTATTCTAATGTTATTTCATCTTATGGTATCGCTTATCTCTCGAATTCTGCCTTCGTGATCCAGTGGTTGTTTATTTCTCTTTTTCTCAGCTTCTTTATTTTCCATCATTTGGTCTTCTATATCACTGATTCTCTCTTCTGCCTCATTATCCTAGCAGTTAGCACCCCCATATTTGATTGCACCTCATTAATAGCCTTTTTGATTTCTACTTGGTTAGATTTTAGTTCTTTTACTTCTCCAGAAAGGGTTTCTCTAATAACTTCCATGCTTTTTTCAAGCCCAGCTAGTATCTTTAAAATCATGATTCTGAACTGTATATCTGACATCATATTAATGTCCGTATTGAGTAGGTCCCTGGCAGTCAGTACTACTTCTTGTTCTTTTTGTTGAGGTGATTTTTTCCATCTTGTCATTTTGTCCAGAGGAAAATAGATTAATGAGAGAACAAAATGCTAATGGGGTAACAATGATCCCAGAAAATATATTCTAAACAAATCAGAAAAGACCTGAAGCAGTGGGAAAAGAAAGGGCAAGAGAGAAAAAAGAAAAAGAAAAAAAAGGAAAAGAAAAAGATAAAGATAAAAACAAACAGAAACAGAAGAAAACAAAAAAAACCCAGAATGTGATCATATATGATCAGGCTGGTATATAGATCAGTGCCACACACTAGATTTGGGGGTGTATTTTGGTGTGTTAGAAGAAAGTTCCTCCCAAAATTTTAAAGAAAGAAAAACTTATATATGTACAAAAATAAGGGTTGATATGATGAAGGGATGGAATATGACTGTAAAGATGGAAAGTAGAAAAAATTTTATAAAAGGAATTGTTAAGAAGTTGTTTGAAAAAAGAAAGAAGAGGATTTAAAAAAAAAAGGAAAAAAAGGGAGAGAATGTGATCAGGCAGGGCAGTAGAAAAAAAACCATACACTAGAGATTTAGGGCATATTTTGATCTGTTAGAAGAAACTATCTCAAAATTTTAAATAGAGAACAACTTATATATATATGCCAAAAATTTGGATAACTACTATGAAGGGATAGAATATGACTCTAAAAATGAAAAATAAAAATGAAAAATAAATTTTTTTTTTAAAAAGGGATTGATAAGATGTTGGTTGGAAAAGAGAAAAAGAAAAATTAAAAAAAAAAAGACAGTTAAAAAAAAAACTTAACTTTGAAAGACTACAGAATCATGGTAAAAAAGCCATGAATTCTATGTGCATTAATCCCCTAGCGCTGGAAATCTGCCGTTCTCATTGATCGGTAAACTTGGTCTTGGATGGCTCTTCTCGCTGATCTTCTGTGGGAAGGGCCTGTTGCCATGGTTTCCAAACGTCCTTGCTTGAGGCGTAATTGCCCTGCCCTTGCCCGGTCTGGGCTAAGTAATCTGCTCGGGTTTGCTCTCGGGAGCTTTTGTTCCCTGCAAGCTTTCCCTACAGCTTTGGAGGCCGAGAATGAAAATGGCGGCCTCCCAATCTCTGCCTCGGAGGAGCCAAGAACTCGGCCCCGCTCCTCAGTGCGCCCCAGAGATAGGCCGTCAGTCACTCCCGTCTCCCCGGTCGCCAGCCTCACTCCGTGCTCCCCCGGCCTGTGACTGCGCCTTTCTATCTCTGGCACCCGACCCCGTGTGGAGTCTCCAAACCCAGCAGATCCCTGCGGTGCACTCCCGCACCACTCCTCCCAGGGGGAAAAGGTGAGTCTCCCAGGATCTGCCGCTTGTTGGTTCCCTGCTAGAGGAGCAGAGGCCTGACTGTGTTGTGGATCACGGTTTATGGACACCCCAGGCTGAGAGCCCGCAACTCGGCTCCATCTCTGCAGCCGGCTTCCCCGCTCTGATACCTGGGAGCTCTGCTGCACTCAGGCACCCCTGGTCTTTCTGTGACCCCAAGCGTCCTGAGACCACACTGTCCCACGAGGGCTCCACCCCCCACTTAGCCACCGGAGCAACGTCACTCAGCAGAGCAGACTTCTAAAAGTTCTGATTTTGTGCTCCGCGGCTCTATCACTTGCCAGAAGCGGCCAACAGAGGCCCCTCCCCCGCCGTCTATCCTCCTGAATATTGTCTCGGATTCACTTCTCCGCATGTCCTACCTTCCAGAAAGTGGTCGCTTTTCTGTTCAGAGAGTTGTTGATCTTCTTTTCTTTGATCTCCTGTTGAGTTTGTAGGTGTTCAGAATGGTTTGCCCCTATCCAGCTGAATTCCTGAGAGGAGAGGAAATCCAGGTCTCCTACTCTTCCGCCATCTGGCTCCGCCCCCCCCTTCTATTTTCAATGACAGCCTAGCTGGATATAGTATTCTTGGCTGCATATTTTTCTCATTTAGTGCTCTGAATATATCATGCCACTCCTTTTTGGCCTGCCAGGTCTCTATGGATAGTTCTGCTGCCAATCTAATGTTTCTCCCATTATAGGTTACCTATGTCTTCTCCGGAGCTCCTTTCAGGATTTTCTCTTTGTCTCTGAGATTTGTAAGTTTTACTATTAGATGCTGGGGTGTTGACCTATTTTTGTTGATTTTGAGAGGGGTTCTCTGTGCTTCCTGGATTTTGATGCCTGTTTCCTCCCCCAAATTAGGGAAGTTCTCTGATATAATTTGCTCCAATATACCTTCTGCCCCTCTCTCTCTTTCTTCTTCTTCTGGGATCCCAATTATTCTAATGTTGTTTCGTCTTATGGTATCGCTTATCTCCCGAATTCTGCCCTCGTGATCCAGTAGTTGTTTATCTCTCTTTTTCTCAGTTTCTTTATTTTCCATCATTTGGTCTTCTGTATCACTGATTTTCTCTTCTGCCTCATTTATCCTAGCAGTTAGTGCCCCCATTTTTGTTTGCACCTCATTAATAGCCTTTTTGATTTCTACTTCGTTAGATTTTAGTTGTTTTATTTCTCCAGAATGGGTTTCTCTGATAACTTCCATGCTTTTTTCAAGCCCAGCTAGTATCTTTAAAATCATGATTCTGAACTCCAGGTCCGACGTCATACTAATGTCCGTATTAAGTAGGTCCCTGGAAGTTGGTACTAGCTCTTGTTCTTTTTGTTGAGGTGATTTTTTCCATCTTGTCATTTTGTCCAGAGGTGAATAGATGAATGAGAGAACAAAATGCTAACAGGGTAACAACATCCCCAGAAAATATACTCTAAACAAATCAGAAAGACCTGAATCCGAGGGAAAAGAAAGGGAAAGAAAGAAAAAAGAAAAAGAAAAAGATAAAAAGAAACAAAAACAGAACATAACAAAAGAAACAGAATATGATCAAATATGATCAGGCTGGTGCATAGATCAGGGCCACACACTAGATTTTGGGTGTATTTTGGTCTGTTAGAAGAAAGTGCCTCCCAAAATTTTAAGGAAAGAAAAACTTGTATATGTACAAAAATAAGGGTTGATAACAATGAAGGGATGGAATATGACTGTAAAGATGAAAATTATAGAAAATTTTATAAAAGGAATTGATAAGATAAGAGGTTGTTTGAAAGAAGAAAGAAGAGGATTTAAAAAAAAAAAGAGGGAAAAAAATGGAGAGAACTGATCAGGCAGGAGACTAGAACAAAGTCATACCCTAGAGATTTAGGGTATATTTTGATCTGTTAGAAGAAACTGTATCTCAAAATTTTAAAGAGAGAACAACTTATATATATATATATATGCCAAAAATAAGGGTAACTACTATGAAGGGATAGACTATGACTCTAAAAATGAAAAATAAAAATGTTTTCTAAAAAGGGGATTGATCAGATGTTGTTTGAAAAAGGGAAAAAAAATTAAAAAAGTAAAAAAGACAGTTAATAAAAAATTAACTTTGAAAGACTAAGGAATCATGGTAAAAATGCCATGGATTCTATGTGCAGTATTCCCCTAACACTGGAGTTCTGCCGTTCTCATTGATTGGTAAACTTGGTCTCGGCTGGCTGTTCTTGCTGATCTTCTCAGGGATTGGCCTGTTGCCATGGTTCCCAAATGTCTTTGCCGGAGGCGGAATTGCCCCACCCTTGCCTGGTCTGGGCTAAGTAATCTGCTCAGGTTTGGTCTCAGGAGCTTTTGTTCCCTGCAAGCTTTCCCTACAGCTTTGGAGGCAGAGAGTGAAAATGACAGCCTCCCAATCTCTGCCTCGGAGGAGCTGAGAGCTCAGGGCCCTGCTCCTCAGTGAGCCCCCAAAGAAAAGCCGTCAGTCACTCCCGTCTCCACAGTCTCCGGCTGCACTCCATGCTCACCCGGCCTGTGTCCACGCGTTTCTATCTCTGGCACCTGACCCCGTGTGGAGTCTCCAAACCCAGCAGATCCCTGTGGTGCACTCCCGCACCACTCTTCCTGTGGGAGGAAGGGGAGTTTCCCCAAGTCTGTAGTTTGTTGGGTCCTTGCTGGAGAAGCAGTGGCCTGACTGTGCAGTGGATCACTGTTTATGACAACCCCGAGCTGAGAGCCCGTGCCTGGGCTCCATCTTTGCAGCCGGCTTCCCTGCTCCAATCCCTGGGAGCTCTGCCACACTCAGGCACCCCCGGTATTTCTGTGACCCTGAAGGTCCTGAGACCATACTGTCCCGTGAGGGTTCCACCCCCTGCTTAGCCACTGGAGTGACGTCCTTCAGCGGAGTCAACTTCTAAAAGTTCTGATTTTGTGCTCCGCGGCTCTATCACTTGCCAGAAGGGGCCGATGGAGGCCCTCTCCCCCGCCGTCTATCCTCCCAAATATCCCCTTGGATTCACTTCTCTGCACATCCTACCTTCCAGAAAGCAGTCGCTTTTCTGTTCAGAAAATTGTTGCTCTTCTTTTCTTCAATCTCCTGTTGAGTTTGTAGGTGTTCAGAATGGTTTGATCCCTATCCAGCTGAATTCCTGGGCCAGACGAAATCCAGGTCTCCTAGTCCTCTGCCATCTTGCTCCGCCCCTATCTCCTTCAATATTTCTTGTAAGGTTGGTTTAGTGGTAATAAACTCGTTATTGTTTATGAAACTCTTTATCTCTCCTTCATAGCTGAATGATAATATTAATGGCGGAGTATTTTTGTTTGTAGGTCTTTTTTTCTTTAGTACTTTGAATATATCATGCCACTTTCATCTGGCCTGCAAAGTTTCTACTGAAAAATCAGCTCATAGCCTTATAGGTTTTCCCCTATAGACTCCTTTTTGTTTCTCTCTTACTGCTTTTAAAAATGTATCTTTATAGCATTTTACATTTTAATTATTATGTATTATAATATGGATCACCTAGGATTCATTTTGTTTGGAAGATGCTCTGTGTTTCTTGGACTTGGATGTCTATTTACTCCCTTAGATTATGAGTGTTTCTAGATATTATTAAATCAAATAAGTTTTATACCCCTTTCTCTCTGTCTTCTTCTTTTGAGATCCCTATAATGTGATTGTTTGCTTAATATTTTCCAAAAGATCTCTTAATCTATCCTCACTTAAAAAAATTAATTTCCCTTTTTGCTGTTCAACTTATGTTTGCATTGGTCTGATTTCCAGATCACTATGTTTTTACATCCTCAAATCTACTGTTAAATTTCTCTAGTGTGTTTATTTCTCTTATTATATTATTCAATTCTGATTGCTTCTTTTTAATATTTTCTCTCTCTTTATTGAAATGCTCACTGAATTCCTGGGGCGCCTGGGTGGCTCAGTTGGTTAAGCAACTGCCTTCGGCTCAGGTCATGATCCCGGAGTCCCAGGATCGAGTCCCACATCGGGCTCCCTGCTCAGCAGGGAGTCTGCTTCTCCCTCTGACCCTCCTCCCTCTCATGCTCTCTGTCTCTCATTCTCTCTCTCACAAATAAATCTTTAAAAAAAAAATTAAAAGAAATGCTCACTGAATTCTTATCTTCATTTCAGTATCTTTATAATCATTACTTTAACTGCTTTATCAGACATATTGCTTATCCCTGTTTCATTTATTTCTTTTTCTGATGTTTATCCTTGTTCTTTCTTCAAGAGCATATTCCTCTCTCCCCGTTTTGCTTCATTTTGTTTCCATGGATTAGGTGGAACAGATCCTTCTAAGCTTGAAGGATTAATGTTGTATATAGTGTTGCCTAGGTAGACTGTGTGTGCTTGGTGACTTTTGCTGGCTGGCTGGAACTGTGGGTGTTTAGGCTAGTTTCTCTTTATTTTTTAAAGATTTTATTTATTTATTTGATAGAAAGAGAGAGAGCACAAGCAGAGGGACAGGCACGAGGAGAGGGAAAGGGAGAAGCAGACTCACTGCTGAGCACAGAAGTGGACGTGGGGTTTGATCCCAGGATGTTTGGATCATGACTTGAGCTGAAGACAGATGTTCAACAGACTGAGTCACCCAGGCCTCCCTGCTAGTTACTCTTTTATACGCTGGCTTTTTTACAGCTAGAAGATAATAATAATAATAATAATAATAATAATAATAATAATAATAATAATAGTAAAGAAAAATATAAAAAAGGACAAAAGAAAAAAGAGAAAAAGGAGAAAAGAGAGAAAAAGAAGAAAAATACAAGGAAAAGAAAGAAAAGAAAAAGAACACAGGAATAGAAATAATAGCATGACAAATTAAATAAATAAAATTTAAAAATTAAAATTAAGGGTCGCCTGGGTGGCTCAGTCGTTAAGTGTCTGCCTTCAGCTCAGGTCATGATCCCAGGGTCCTGGGATCAAGCCCCGCATCGGGCTCCGAGCTCGGCGGGAAGCCTGCTTCTCCCTCTCCCACTCTCCCTGCTTGTGTTCCCTCTCTCGCTGTGTCTCTCTTTAAATAAAATCTTTAAAAAAAATTAAATTAAAATATGATTTTTTAAAAATGTGGCTTATTTTCTGTGCCCCAGCAGAAATTTCTATATTTCTGTGCCCCAGCACAAAAGCTGCTGTGGGCTTGCAGATCCTGGGCTTGCCAAGGTCACAAGTTCCCTGTGATGATGGAACTACCCATAATAGTATCCAGACCCTGCTCCAGTCTAGGCTTTTAAGGTAAGATAAGAGCATAAATCATGTTATTCTCCTGTCCCTTTGACCTGGAGAGTAATCCTGTGGCTCCTTCACTGCTTGGTGGAATCCTAGTGTTATCTCTTTTATGTGCTACCTTCACTTTTAAACCATGGCATTTTTTTTCTGTGCCCAAGGACAAAGAAATCTATTTCCAGTCCTTTAGTTGAAGTCATTTGTGGTGTCAGGGATGGGGGTTCCCCTCACTACCATGTCGCCATCTCTCTGGCTTTTCTTTTGTCATTTTATCTTTGGTTGTTCAGAAGCTATTCATTCATCCCTCAGTTCTTCAAAATGAATTGTTCTATTAGTAGGCATAATTTGGTGTGTTCTGTAGAGGAGGTGAATTCAGGGACTTGCTACATTATCGTCTTGGTCCAGAACTCTGCATTGGCTTCAGCTTAGTCACCAGCTGCATTAACTCTTAGCGATAGAGTCAGGATATTCTTTGACACTTTGAAGTCAGGCATTGACATCTGCTCTCTAGCTATGAAAGTCCTACAGGGTATCTTCTTCCAATATAAGGCTGTTTTGTTTACATTGAAAACCTGTTGTTTATTGTAGCCACTTTCATTAATTATCTTAGGTAAAACTTTTGAAGAGCTTGCTTGCTGCAGCACTTGCTGCTTCACCTTGCACTTTGATGTTACGAAGATGGCTTCTTTCCTTAAATTTCATAAACTAGCCTCTGCTACTTTGAAACATTTATTCTGAATCTTCCTCACCTCACTCAGCATTCATAGAATTGAAGAGAGTTAAGGCCTTGCTCTGGATTAGGCTTTGGCTTGAGGAAATGCTGTGGCTGGTTTGATCTTCTAAGTGGACCACCAGAAGTTTCTCCATATCAACAATAAGGCTGCTTAAGTTTCTTATCCATGTGTTAACTGGCATAGAACTTTTAATTTCCTTCAAGAACTTTTTGTTTGCATTTACAATTTGGTTGTTTGGTGCAAGAGGCCTAACTTTTGGCTTCTCTTGGCTTTCAATACTCCTTCCTCACTAAGCTTAATCATTTCTAGCTATTGATTTAAAGTGAGAGACATGTGACTCTTCCTTTCACATGAACACTTAGTGGCCATCATAGGGTAATTAATTGGCCTAATTTCAGTATTGTTGTGTCTCAGGGAATAGGTAGGCTCAGAGAGAGAAAGATAGGGAATAGCTGGTTTTGGAGTAGTCAGAGCAAACACAACATTTATCAATTAAGTTCATTGTCTTATATAGGTGTCATTGATCATATACCAAAACAATTAAGGGGAACCCTCTTACACTGTTGGTTAGAATGCAAATTGGTACAGCCACTTTGGAAAACAGTGTGGAGGTTCCTCATAAAGTTGAAAATAGAGCTACCTTATGACCCAGCATTTGCACTACTGGGCATTTACCCCAAAGATACAGATGTAGTGAAAAGAAGGGGCACATGCACCCCAATGTTCATAGCAGCAATGTCCACAATATCCAAACTGTGGAAAGAGCTGAGATGCCCTTCAACAGACAAATGGATAAAGAAGATGTTGTCCATATATACGATAGAATATTACTGAGCCATCAGAAAGGATGAATACCCAACTTTTGCATCCATATGGATGGAAATGGAGGAGAATATGCTAAGTGAAATGAGTCAAGCAGAGAAAGTCAGTTATCTTATGGTTTCACTTATTTGGGGAACATAAGGAATAGCATGGAGGACATTAGAAGGAAGGGGAAAATGAAGGGGGTGGGAATCAGAGGGGGAGTTGAACCATGAGAGACTATGGACTCCAGGAAACAAACTGAGGGTTTTAGAGGGAAGAGAGGTGAGGGGAGGGGTGAGCCCAGTGATGGGTATTAAGGAGGGCATGCATTGCATGGAGCATGGGGTGTTATACGCCAACAATGAATCATGGAACACTACATCAAAAACTAATGAGGTAATGTATGGTGACTAACACAACATAAAAAAAAAAAACTGCAATAGTAATACCAAAGATAATTAATAATAGATAAGCATGACAAATATAATAAAACAATTTTTGAAATACTGTGATAATTACCAAACTGTGACACAGAGATACAAATGAGGTAATACCGTTCGAAAAATGGTGCTGATAGACTTGCTTGATGCCAGATTTCCACAAACCTTCAATTTGTAGAAAATGCAATATGTGAAGTGCAACAAAGTTAAGTGCAATAAAACAAAGTATCCTACACTCCAAATGTCACTTAGGAAAGATAAACCAAGGAGAAAATAAGAGATGGTCACCATGATTGTATTGCTATGCCTGATTTATGATGCACTTTAGTAAGCTAGGGATCTCAAGTGCTTCCTATGTCTGCACTGAAATCTTCATTAGGTGTAGCTAGGCAAATATTTTCTGAATGTCTTTTATGTGCCAAGCATTGACCACATCTGAGGATATCACCATAATGGAGAGAAATCGGGTCACCACACTCAGGGAGACAGTATTCTAGGATTACATACAAAAAATAAGCAACTAAGCAAATGCATTATAGTGTGATAAGTACTATGAAGGAAAGAGTTGAAGTTTTCTGATAAAGAAATACACTTGTTTTAGGTGAGGTGACCAGGAAATTCCTTCTTAGAAAGCATTTGAGCTGGAAGATAACTAAAGGAAGATAAAGAATGGATTGTGTTCCTATGTAGAGGCATGGTGTTGTGTGATCCAGGCAGAAGAAAGAACCAGCTCCATGGCCCCAGTGAAGGTCCCATGTGGCTGGTGCCAAGTGAATGGAAGGAATCATATCATTGTTGGGTTTTACATCACTTTTCAGAAATATTTAATTAACCTATTAGGCTTTTATGAAACTCATGTTTCCTCATCTGGGAAGTAAAAAAATAACAAAAGTAATAATGGCTAACAGTACTAGACTCTGATCGCATGCTAATGTTGTTCTCAATGTTTGACACTAAGTTTTCGTTTATTATTCACATATTTTTCATTTTCCATGTTATTTAAAGAAAAGAAAAGCTTAAATGGTGTATATCACTTACCCAATGACATAGAGCTCTTAGCTACAGAGGTAGGATTTGAACACATGCAATTTGGCTCCAGAGCCCAATGTGCTAAACACTCCCCAGAATCCTGCCTCATACGTGTACTTCAAGACTAAATGAGGTAATGCATATAAAACACTTAGGACAGTGCCTGGCAATAGGTAAACATTCAGTAAATGTAAATAATTATTAATAAACAATACCCTCAATATTCTGTCAGTACCTGAGAAGTACATTGATATTAAACTTACTTCCATTTTGTTTGGACACTCAAAAAAATTATCACAAATCATGATACAGGCCCCATTCATGTTCCAATGCAATAACTTTTCTCCAGACTTCATGCACTGCCATGACTCAAGAAGAAATTCTAGCTTTCTTCTATCTCAGTGAGTGTCTACTTAGAACACTAAAGACTTGGATATTTCAAATTATCTTTTTCCCTGAGAATCTGAGATAACAACATAAAACCATGGCAGAACTTTCCTGCCATCTGGGTTCCACCTGTTCTTCTTAAAGAACCTCTCTCTTGAAGGGTACTCCAAGGCTTGGGATCATCATAACTTTTGGTGTTAATCTAGAACTCAGTCCAACAATAGTATTAGAGAGGGACAGAACATGATGTATCAGGGTATAGTTGTCCAGTCTGATGTGGTTGGACAGTAGAGCATAGTGGGTGGGATCAGATGTGGCCACAATATTGAAAGGGTTTGGGACCTTTTGGCAAACACAGGGAAGAGTTGGGAAAGTACATTAGGACCATATTATCCAGCAGGGCATCTTGAATCATGTAAAAATTGTTGGACATATATGCCTAGGTTACTTCACAGAAATTGGTTTATAAAGTCTAGGGAAACTAAATGTTTTTCTTACAGTCAATTTAGGTAAAACTTTTAAATAGGAACTCCCCTGCCCCATTGTAATATAGTGCACATTACTAAAAATCTGAAAGGAATGAAGTATAATTTTTGTAATGTGGGTTGAAAATTGAAATTCAGAGTTCATAATAGCATTAGCACTTTTCATAATAGCATTAGCATTAACTGGAAGACCAATAAAGAATCTGGGTGTTTTAAGGAACAAGTGACATCATCTGCTCTGCTTAAACATCAGCTTTTTTCATAGAACTCTCCTCAGAGCTCCCAACATCTTGTTCCTCAGGCTATAGATTAGGGGATTAAGCATGGGGATAATGATTACATCAAACACAGAGATGTTGGTCCACCTCTGAGGGGAGAGAAGAACCTGAAGTCATGTGGATAATCATGGCTGGACCAACATAGAAGTTCACCCCACCAAGGTGGGAGGAGCAGGTAGCTAGAGCTTTGTTTTTGCCCTCAGGGGAATTTATGTGAAGGACAGTAAGTAGATGAGTATGTAGGATGTCAGAATGAGTCCAAAAAGGATGAGAAGGAAAACAGTGCTGGACAGTAACATTATTTTTTTCATAGGTTATTTTCTCACAAGAGAACTTCACAGAAGAAATGGTGAATTTTCCTGGAGCCACAAGCAGAGAAATGCATGGCAAAAATTCCATACATTAAGGAGAGGAGTGTACTCCTAGCCTATGAACCGGTGGCCATTTGCTTAAAGACTCAGGGTATCATGATGGCCAGGTATCTGAGTGGGCTACAGATGCCCTGAGAGTGGTCAAAGAGCATGAGAGTCAGGAGAACACACTCAGCCACTCCTAGCTTCAAGTAAAGAAAGGTTTGGACTCTACAGCCAATGTGAGAGGTGTATCTATGTCCAGAGAAGTTGGTGGCCATCTTGGGGAGAGTGGTAAAGATTAGTATTAGGTCCATGAGGGAGAGATGGCTGAGCAGGAAGTACATGGGAGTGTGGAGCCAAGCATTACCCCAGATCAGCAGGGCTAGGATTGAGTTTCCCATCCTGGTCACCCCAAGAATCACAAGAACAATGGAGATGAGGAGGCCAAGATGCTGGAAGTCAGAGACAAAGGCCAGGAGAATGAAATATGCGGTAGAAACCCATTTCCCTGCTCTATGTCTTAGTCTACTGGCTTGATCTGGAAGATCATGGGAGAAAATACACAGAGTGTTACTGCTCTTCTCATATAAATGCACCACTGTTTCACATCTACTCATGAAACCTGCATATATATTGCAATATATTTGAATGTGGGAAAGATTAATGATTTGGTATCCATTGTTATTTAAATACAGTGTTTAGCAATCTATCTGGCAGGATAAGCAATGCTAATGGAGAATATTGATTTTGGTCACATTATATTACATCACTTGACACAGTGTTGCTATCATTTCTTGAGGATTGCAAGTTTAATTTTTAGTTCATATGAAAATCTCCCTATGTCCTCGTAATGTGATATACACTCTTTCCAAAGTAAACATGGTTTCTATTGCACAACCACTGGAATCTCTGCATATTTGTTGCTTAGTTTAACCATCTATATCTAAATTTATCCTTAGCGGACTTACAGATCACAGTCATGGGTGAGGCATTTTATGGCTCTAGTTATTGGGACTGATCTAGAATGCCTTGAAAGTGACTTGGACTGGTTCTCATGGCCCTCGTGATTTATCAGTCAATATAGACTGATTAAAAGAGCATTATAATTGTTTTGTACATTTTATCTGTTATATTATTTTTTCCTATACAGCAAATATTCCCATTTGTGCAAATTCTTCCATAAAATTCTGTGTCATCTCATCTAAAATGTTGGCTTTGTTCCTCTGTTATTGGCATTTTGTGTCACCTCCTATGATAGGGTGAGGTGGATAGAACTTAAGGGAAAAAAAGTTATGGCCAAATACTGTCTTGATGTAGAATTGGGAAGGAATGGATTCTCAGAAACTTAACAGCAATTTCTCATTGTTTTGTTATTGTGTCTTTTTAAAACTATGACTCAACAGCATTTTTAACTGACAACACATTTGTACATCCTGGTACTAGAAAATAATCATGAAAACAATAAAATTGTTCATTCAAAATTCTGGATATTTTATTAACATGAGACCAAATGGATATAATATTATGTTCATCCAATCTTTAGCTCTCCCATGTGTTAGAGCTTCAGTTGTCAGCTTTTTCTGTGATCACACTGGAAGAGCATAACTGTAGAAGTTAGACACAAATATTTCAGAAAGCATTCTGCAAGACATTTTGCAAGATGTTTAGTGAAACATTGCTTACTCCATCTTACGCTAGGAAGCTCTTATTAGCATTTTAAGACCCGGAAGATGTTACATTAAAAAAGATATCTTTTCTTTTTTTTTTAAAACCAAATCTTCTGTACTTTGATACTGGACTTGTTTTACCTACCAATTATCCCTACTAATATTTTCTATATTCTTGGGTTTAGTGAAACACTAATTTAGAAATGTTGAGCTGGTCTTAAGGACATTAGCAATTAACAAGGTGTTATTTTTTTCCTAGAAATTCTAAATTCAATATTTTTTTTTTATTTTGGCATAATGTTTTTAATGTTCTTGCTAATTGACACAGTATTCTTTTACCCTTGAGAGGAAAAATCCACTTTCTGTGAGAACAATGAGGAATAAATAAACAGAACAATCAGCATTTTTTATAACATTTTTGTTAGTGTAAAAACATTTTAACCGCTTTGCCTTAAAATATAAATAAGTACAATATGTTGACATCTTGCTTTTAAAATAAATTATAAGAAACACAACAATTATTGAGTAAAATAAATAATTTAGATTCCTATTGCTGCTAATTTATGTAGAAAGATGTAAAGGAGAAAAGAAGGGATCATTAAAAAGGATAAGAAGGAAATCTGGAAAAAGAGACATAGACTGGCTCTGACATTCAAGTTAAGTAAGGAATCCACTAATCAAATACACATTGCAAGCATTTTGCAAGGTATAGGACATACAGAAGGAGCCATTAGTGCTGGACAGAGATAACTATTACCCAGTTATCCTGGTAGGGAACTGGGGAGGTTGCACAAGGTGAAAGGTATTGAATTGAGATCTGTGAAGGGAGTTCAGGCAAAGAGTGGGGAGGCAAATGACTTTCTATGCAGAAGTAACAGCCTGTGTGAAGTGCAGAGTTTGGAGAGAACATGACACCTGGAGATATTACAATCTGCTAGGCATTGCTGGACCTCAAGCAGATGTTGAAATTTGTTCGTAGACTCACAAAGATATGTCATACAAGACCTTGCTGTCATACAGGAGAATCTGTAATTTACTCCATAGGTTTTGGAAAGCCACTGATGAATGATGAGCCCCTGACCAGGGGAATGGGTGTCTGCACACAGACAAATCACCCTGGTAGGATGGTGGATAAACCATAATTAAGCCAAGGGCCAGGGCTGGAACATTTGTATGCAATTATTGCTAGAGATTAGGGAAAGAAATGGAGAGGGGATAAAAATATCCATGATCTTTGGGAGGTTAATGGACATGGTTTATGGTGTTACCAGATGGCCAAAAGTGATGATTGTTAGGAAGTGCTTATTTTTGCTTTATTCACTGGCTCAAAAACCTGGAATTAATGGACATTTGGAAGTTTGCTACTAATTAAATCTAAAGGGAGCTGTGGTCTCAGAAAAAGCTCTGTATTTTCTTCCCAAGCAAACTACAATTTTTTTTTATACCTTTTGCTACATCTAAAAGAAGGAAGAGGGGTTTTCCATTCCAAGTGACACAAATGGAGCAAGATGAGGGGATTGGGTGAAAGCTCATATTCACACAGAGAATTGGTTGTGATTTAGACCTCTTAAAAATGATATAGTTCTTGTTTTCCTCTCTGCTCTGAGAATTCATTGGTTTTGTTATGTAAAACTGATGTTATCAGGAGATAAGGATAAGAGGAGAAGAAATGAGGACACAGAGAGTCCCATTGTTTCCTCAGACCCTGCTGCCTTCCAGGGATATTTGAACTCTGAAGTTTTCTGTCTAGTCATTGAAACATGGAAGCCTATTCTGAATGGCACACTTCCTCAGTACCTTCTTCATTGATCTCAAAACCTCCTTGTTCCTTAGACTGTAGATGAGAGGGTTCAGCATGGGAGTGAGGATGGTGTCAAACATAAAGAGAGCCTGATTTAGGATGGGGGTGTGGGAAGATCCAGGCCTCATGTATATCAGCATGGGTGGGCCATAGTAAAAGATGACCACAGTCAGATGGGATGAGCAGGTAGGCAGGGCCTTCCTCCTTCCCTCACGGGAGTTTATTTGCAGGACCTCCAGGAAGATGAGTGTGTAGGAGGTCAAGATGAAGCTTATGGGGAGAAGAACCACAACAGTGCTGGTCACTACTACTCCCTTCTAATAGGCTGAGAGGTCCTCACAAGATAGCTTCAAGATGGCCTTGACCTCACAGAAGAAGTGGTGAAGTTCCCGGGGGCTGCAGAGGGGAAAATGCATGGTGTAGGCTGTGTGGGCCAAGGATGCCAGTGTCCTTCCCACCCAGGATCCAATGGCCATTTTCTGGGAGACCTGGTGGCTGACAATGATTGGGTACTTGAGAGTATTGCAGATGGCCACATAGCGGTCATAAGCCATGAGGGTCAAGAGTAGGCACTCAGCAATCCCCAGAGTCAAAGTGAAGAAGATCTGGGTCCCACAGCCAATCAGGGAAATCTTCCTGTTTCCTGAGAAAAAGTTAACCAGCATTTTTGGCACTATGCTAGAGATGAAAGCCAGGTCAATGAGAGAGAGTTGGCTAAGCAGGAAATACATGGAGGCGTGGAGGTGGGGATCCACCCAGATGAGGAGGATCAAAGTGGTGTTTCCTGTGATAGCAATGGTGTAGATGAGAAGGACAACAGAGACAAGGAGGCTGGTATGTCTCATTCCAGGAAAAAGTCCCAGGAGAATGAAATCTGTGCTCAATGTCTCATTTCCTGTCTCCATGCTTTCTCCTTACCAGATTCACCTGAAAGACAGTGGAGGCTTTCATAACACATGTATATGAAGCAGGCCCATACAATATAGTAATTGATTGCATCATATGAACTGTTTCTGGAGGGAACTGAAAACAGAATTTCCCTACTTCATAACAATATTTAGGTCACAGGACAGGAATTAACCAGAGCATGGAAATGACACAATTTTTTTTTTTCCATCAATGCTCCAACCCATTCTATATTTACTTTTTCTACTTCACCTTTAATTCTCTTCTTTCAATAACCTAAAAAATTCTTAAATTCATACAGGTGTTTTTGTGTGTTTGTTTGTTTTTTCATATTAATGGTTGCAGTCAAAACAATTTTGGCATAGCATAGAGATGCTTTAATAAAATATATATATTTTTTTGATTCAGGTGTAATGGGATAAATATGTCACATGAAGTAAACTATATTTTGGGAAACCCCAATATCATTTATTTAATTTGTTGAAGTTCTTTCAGAATGTGGACCATTGAGTGCTCCAACACTCACTAAAGCCTCAATAACATCTGTTCAGTAGAATGGGTTTTGTTAGTCTCCCCTCACCATCTGTTTTCAGAGAATCAACAAGCAGCAAGCTTAAATTTGATGTCTTCAAGAATGGACACATCTTTTTTTCTACTTTTTAAATTGAATTATATTTAGTAGATGATGTTACTTTAGCTTAAGATGTACAACATATTTATTGGACAACTTGATAGATTATGCTAGTCTCACCACAAGTGTAGCTATCATCTGTCATCATACAAAGCTATTTCAATACCATTGACTGTATTCCCTATGTTGTACCTGCGAGCTTATACCTCCCACTCCCCTTCACCCATTTTTGCCCATCCCTGCCACCCTCTCCCTGCCCCAGCCATGACCAGTTTGTTCTATGTATTTATGGATCTGTTTCTACTTTTTTGTTTTGTTTTGTTTTTTCATTTGTTTTATTTTTTATATTCCACTTATAAGTGCTAGTATATGACATATGTCTTTCTCTGTCTGACTTATTTTACTTAGCATAATACCTTCTAGGTTCATCCATGTCACAAATGGCAATAAGACAAGGAAAATAAGTAAAAGGCATCCATATTGGTACAGAAAAAGTAAAACTGTTGCTATTTGCAGATGACATAATACTACACATTAAAAAAAAAACAAAACTAAACTAAAGACTCCACCAGAAAATATTAGAAGTAATAAATGTATTCAGTAAAGTTGCAGAATGCAAAATTAATAAACAGAAATCTTTTATCTCTCTGCACTAATAACAAAGCCACTGGAAAAGAAATTAAGAAAACAACTCCATTTAGAATTTCACCAAAAATAATAAAATACCAAGAGTAAATTTAACCAAGGAGTTGAAAGAACTACATGATAAAAAACTATAGAATATTGTTGAAAGAAATTGAAGAAGAAACAAAAAATGGAAAGATATTCCATACTCATGGACAGGAAGAATTAATTTTGTTAAAAATGCCCATACTACACAAAGCGATTTACAGATTCAGTGCAAGCCTTCTCAAAATACCAATAACATTTTTCACAAAACTAGAATAAATGATGCTAAAATTTGTAAGGAATTATAAAGGACCTCAAATAACCAAAGCAATCTTGAGAAATGAGAAAGCTGAAGATATCACAACCCCCTATTTCAAAATATATGCAAAGATACAATAATCAAAACAATGTGGTACTAGCACAAAAATAGACACAGATTAATGGAAAAGGATGGAGATGCCAGATATAAGCCCACACTTACATGGTTAATTAATCTATGAGAAAGGAGGTAGGGATATGCAATGGGGAAGAGACAGTCTATTGAATAAATGGTTCTAGAAAAACTGGATAGCCAAATGAAAAAGAATGAAATTGAACCACTTTCTTACACTATACATGAAAGTAACCTAAAAATGAATTAAAGACTGAAATTAGTGACCCCAAACCATAAAACACCTAGAAGAAAACATAGGTAGTGATTTCATTGACATTGGCCTTAGCAACATTACTCTCGATGTGTCTTCTCAGACAAAGGAAACAAAAGCAAAAATATACTTCTGAGACTACACCAAAATAAAAATATTTTGTATGGGGAAGAGAACCATTAATGGAACAAAAATGCAACCTAGGGAATGGGAAAAATATTTCCACATTATATGTCTGATAAGAGGTCAATACTTAAAATATATAAAGAACTTACACAACTCAACACCAGAACAAATAAATAAATAATCAAATAGGCCAACACCTCCACAGATAATAGTGAAACTTGCAAATCTCAGGACACTATATCATACTTGGAGGGTCTATCCAACAAGAAGATCTAACAATTGTAAATATTTATGCCCCTAATGTGGGAGCAGCTAATTATACAAACCAGTTACTAAAAAATTAAAGAAACACATTGATAATAATGCAATAATAGTAGGGGATTTAACACTCCACTCACAGCAATGGGCAGATAATCTAATCAGAAGATCAACAATGAAAGAAGGGCTTTGAATGACACACTGGACCAGATGGACATCACAGATATATCCAAAGCATTGCATCCTAAAACAATAGAATACACATTCTTCTTGTGTGCACATGGAACATTCTCCAGAATAGGTTACATCCTGGGTAAAAATCACGTATCAAATGGTACAAAGATATTGGGATCATTCTGTGCATATTTTCAGACCAAAATGCTTTGAAATTTGAACTCAATCACAAGAAGAAATTTGGAAAGAACTCAAATACCTGGAGGTTAAAGAGCATCCTACTAAATAATGAATGGGTCAATGAGGAAATTAAAGAAGAATTTTTAAAAAATCATGGAAACAAATAAAAATGAAAATACAACTGTTTAAAACCTTTGGGATGCAGTAAAGGTGGTCCTAAGAGGGAAGTATATAGCAATACAAGTCTTTCTCTAGAAGCAAGAAAGGTCTCAAATACACAACCTAACCTTACACCTAGAGGAGCTGGAGAAAGAACAGAAAATAAAGCCTAAACCAAGCAGGAGACAAAGAAAAGAAAGAAAGAAAGAAAGAAAGAAAGAAAGAAAGAAAGAAAGAAA